>NW_028244949.1:0-15130 GCF_964263255.1 Lissotriton vulgaris
TACCACCTGACTAAAATGACTTACTGACTTACGCTCTCATTTCATGTTAATGGGGAAAAGATCCCTACAACAAAAACCTTTTCATATCTGGGTGTCCTGTTTGATAATCAGTTGAAATGGGACCCTGCAGTCCAGAGGAAAAATGGGGAGCTAAATCGGGCTAACGGCCATTTTTAGCTTTGCTAGGAAAATGGGCAACCGCCCAATTGCTGCATTGCTAAAAATTTACCTGGCAAAGAGTGTGGCGTTAGCCTGTTATGGGAGTGAGCTTTGGGGCACACGACAATCAATGACCTGGTGGCAGCAGAAAATAATTTCCTGAAACAGATGCTGGGGGTCCCAAGGGGAACGGCCAGTTTTATAGTGCATGAAGAACTAGGCGTACCCTTCTTAAGTGATACCATAGCCTTACGACCTTTAATCTGCTGGTTAAATTGTTGGCTAAATAAAGACCTGCCACTTAATCACCAACTTCTGAGAGAAGCCCTATCCTGGGACAATATGCACAAAATCCTGTGGCTCAAATACTTGAAAGACTGCTTCTCAGAACTGGGGTGCCCTGAGCTTTTTATAAGACCAGAGTCCATTAGCAGATCTGATGTTACATATGTGAGGAAAATCTTTTCCCTTTCTCGTTACCTGCATCGAGAGGAGGTGGAACTGAACAAAAACAGTGTCCGGAAATATGTTGTAATAAAATCTACACCCAGTATGGAACCGTATTTGTCTTGGCCAATGTCGGGCTTTGATCGATTTTTGTTAACTAGGTTCCGTTTGGACCTTTCCCACTTACTGCTTGCTGCTCCTAAGGGGAGCCACCGAGGTCAAGTGCTACCGTCCTGCGGCTGCGACAATGTGTCTCCGCAGGACCTAGTGCACTTCCTTTTTATTTGTCCCTATTATGACATACCTCGGAGGCTTTACTTAAAACCCCTTCTCAAAAAAATGAACTTTACACAGGTTGGACCTACACTTTGTTACTTACAGCTGCTAACCCACGATTGCACTTTATTTGTAACTGGTTTTTTAAAACTAGCACTAAAATTTAGAAATAGCATGGAGGGAAACTTGTTTTTAACATTGTATTGTATATGGTGAATTGTTATTTTTAATTCTGGAAGTGGTTTTTAGATCGATTCAATCTTTTTTAATTTTGTCTATTGAACTGTGCTTTTATGGTTGTTTGCTCGAATTACCGAATAAAGATCTTTTGAATTTGAATTTGACTTACTGGCCATTGCACCTCTGATAGAATGTGGTTTGAAAATATTCAGATCGATACCTGCGAGGTTCATAACAATTTTAACCCATCTTGCAATAGAGGCAGAGATAATACCTTTGTGAGGTTTAACGAAGGAAATAAGTAACTGATCCACACCAGAGAGGTGAAGTGCATTCATTCTTAAGTCATATTCTTTCATACAATCCACAACACAAAGTTTTTTACATATATCAAAGCGAGTGTAGAAAATAGAATCAGACATAGTCTTGGTTCTTCTATGCAGTTCAAATTTGACTCCAAAAATATAGAAATATAAATATATATATATATATATATATATTGTAATTATTTTTAATGTATACATATTTCTTTTTTTATATTATTTATTATATGTTCTCTCTTTTTTTTAATGAGGTGGGAAGAGATTGACTAAATCAGGTTATTAATATTTTATTTAAGGTTGATAATACTCTATAATACTCCCTTTAAAAAAACGAGGGTCTCAGAGTAAATGGGGAGAGAGAGGTTAAAAATAAATATTTAGATTCCTTATCTTCTTAAAATGGGAAGCGAAAGGAGTATTTCCATGAAAGAGCCCAGAAATCGCCAGCTGATCCTAAGATGCTAAAGTTACGAGGCAGAGTAAGTTCCCTGGCAACGCGCGTACGCAACGCGGGTGTTTCCTTGGTGAATTCCTCTAACGGCGCTCGCTAGAGAGATCCCCGAGAACGGGAGTATCAAGTCGGTAAGGGCGTCTATTATTAAATATATAAGACTCAAAAATCGAGAGTGAGAGCATGGGGAGAGGAGCCTAAGAGCGGCGATCCTCTCCCCGTTTATTAAATAAACCGGCACCAAAGATAAACAACGGTGGGGAGGAGGGATTAGGGGTGAAATCTACGCCAGTCTCCATAAATTGGAGAGCGGGAAAAAAAAACTAACAATGGCAAGGCAAGGACATGAGGGTGATAGCCAACAAGTCAAAAGGCAACAAAGGTATTAACAACGAGACTAAAGTATAATAGTACAAACCTTAGGAATAATACAGGCAGTAATGACAGTAATACATTGGTGATACGGTTAGCTTATAACAGAGAATAACTAGAAAATGAATATATCAAACAGTTAGATAAGAGAGTAATAAGAGATGTAGGGAACTTATCTGCTTGGAGCCGCATTTAAAAGAGGCTGATTGCCTAGTGCTCATGCCTTTTATTTGTTTTCTAACGTTCTAATATGGAACTTGCTTTGTGATGTATGCGGCTGCTTGGGTCTGCATTAAAAGTTGTAGGCATAGTGGTAGCCTCCGGTCTAGTAACGAAATTCATGTAGCGGGATGAATACCAGATAGTATCTTTGTCACACAAGGCGATACCTCGGCACTCAAATCTAGTATCATTCAGGGACGCAAGTGCTCCCATGAGGATAGTTGTCTAAAGCCTGACCTTTGTTAGAGAATCATGCAACTACCACAGTGGTAATCCATTATTTTTTAAAGAGAAAAGAGCCACAAAGTGAACATCCAAAAGTAGCCAAGTAATTTGCACAATTTAATGTTACGAGCAGCCGACACCTGTTTCGTTACTTAACAGTAACTTTCTCAAGGCTTTTTTATTGCGAGTGATTTCCACTGGAGTTTGTTCCAAATCATAAATTGCTGGAATTTATGGAAGATGAGGTTATGATGCGCCCCATGTCATGTTGTCCCAAAGAGGAAAGAAGAGCTTCAGTATGCTCCTACTTATAGGGGTTGCAGCGTTTCGTCCTTACTGCAACAGCGTCTCCGAGTAAATGAGGCGCGCCATACATTTCTGACTCTGAGCGGACCGGCTTGGATGTCTGTTCAAATTCCAAAAAAGGTGACTTACAAAGACATTATTCGGATAGATAACTTGGACAACCAGAAGCATCTCAGCTTCAAGTGTACAAATACTAGTGGTTATAGTTTGCCCTACTATGTGAGACTAGATGGCTGTGGACTGAATTTTGGACTATAGCCCTTTTGAATAGATTCGTGCTTTTTACTGATATGGAGTTCTAAATACTGACTCAGTCAGCTTCTTTTAGGTTCCCAGGCCCCCTGACATGAAGATTGGCAATTGTTGACCTCCCCGACTTTCTGATTACCATTCCGTCCTTTTGCGTCACACATTCAGACTATCTCATCTTCCAGCAATTTATGATTTGGAACAAACTCCAGTGGAAATCACTCGCAATAAAAAAGCCTTGAGAAAGTTACTGTTAAGTAACGAAACACGTGTCAGCTGCACGTTGCATCTCTAACTCTGGATACACCTATGGAAGGACACGTTTTGCTAAAATTGTGCTGATTGTATTGACAACTTTATGGAATGGACTATGTTTTTTTTAATAGGAAAGAAATTTACAAGATCAAATCATTCTATTTATTTTTTAACATTAAGTTGTGCAAATTACTTGCCTACTTTTGGATGTTCTCTTTGAGGCTCTTTTCTCTTAAAAAAAGAATGGAATACCACTGTGGCAGTTGCATGATTCTCTAACAAAGGTCAGGCTTTAGACAACTATCCTCATGGGAGCACTTGCGCCCATGAATGATACTAGATTTGAGTGCTGAGGTATCGCCTTGTGTGACAAAGTTTAGGTATCCCAATCCCTAGGGATTTTTTGATACTTTCTGACATCTGTAGTAAAGGGATGTTTTATTTACCTTGAGTGGCACCACCTAATTTGAAATAAGAAGGAGCATTGTATACTAGCATTGGCTCGTTTGGGAATTCACTATCCCACACAAAGAATTGGTAGTGCGACTGTCTATGCCCTCACTACTTTCGTGCTTTTGGTTTGTAAAACCAGATAGTACTATCTATCATCTTTTGCACTGGGAGATGCTCTAGTGAAAGGTCCTTCAAACAGGTGCTACTCGTCTCAAGTCCTAATGTAAGGGCACTAACGTGCTTCCCCTTTCTTATTTGATAGCACTGGAAACAACTGAGGCATCATGATATTTAATAGGCACTTCGATCCAATCTCAGAGTCTGAGGCAATTTCCTCATGGGAGGGAAGCCCACATATATTTTCATTGTATTGTATTGCAACATTTACCTGGCACGCAATAACCCTGCGTGGGTGCTGACTCGCTCGCCTAGACCTTGTAGGGTGTGTGCTTGGAAGGGTGTTGTCTTTGTTCTGTTACTGTCCGGGAAGTGTTCCCATGACGTGCCTGAGGACTACCATGTTATGGGACGAAACCCTTAACAGTGTTTTGAATGAGGAAGCGTGAGAGACAGATGCACAGTTTATCTCTTTCGGTTAGCTGGCAGGTTTGAGTAGCTCCGCAGGTACCCTTATGGCGTTTTTCATTTTCATAGTCCACTTAGCTGGTTGTTGCACTGGGGTGTCCATTCTGAGTTATTTTGTTTAAAGCTTATTGTTCTGAGTAGGCCTAGGTTGGAGGAAGACATGGATCAGAGATCTGCTGGGATGGCCTTTGTCAGTGGCGTCACTAGGGGGGTGCGGGGGGTGCGGACCGCACCGGGTGACACCGTCACAATGGGGTGACACCATGAGCCTCTGCTTTAAATAATCGTATTGCTTTGCTACATATCAGGAGGCGAGCAGAGGCTCACGGTGGTGTCACCCCATGTGACGGTCACGGTGTCACCCAACCCATTACCCGGCCGCAGCCCAAGATTATTATTAGGCTGCTGTACGAGTCCGACGTCAGCGTCCGGACGTCAATGACGTTCATCTTCCATACGTCACTCACGCAAGGAGCGGCGGGAATGCTTTGGCGTGATGATCCACTGAACCCCGGATGTACCGCGCGCGGCCGACCCCCCACCCTGGCCCTGCCGGAGGGTTTAGCTCCTGCCGCTCGGGGTTTTACAGCATATTTTCCTCATTGTGCCCCCACACCATGGCTCACAGGCGGGGGCCTCCGAGACCGGCCGGGGCCCGCGGGACCTCGTGTGCAGACTAAGGCAAGGATTGTGCATTTCTTGTAAGTAGAGCCAGTACTGTCCGGCACTTTTTAGGTTTTGCCTCGCCAAAAAGATGCGCTCTGCGCATCTTTTTCGGCGCAGGCGAAAACCTGATGAGAACAGAGTGTGGCTTTGGTTCGGCCCTCGTCATTGATTGGCTGGCTCCGTAAACGGAGCCTTGCCATTGGACGAGGGGCCTGTCCGTCAATGCCGGACCAGACACGGGGGCGTTCCCGACATTCTTTGGCTTTTGCCGACGTCACGCGAGGCCGGGAACGCCCCCGTGTCTGGTCCGGCATTGCCGGCACTTCTGCGTCTGCGGAGGACGTTGCCTCAAAGGATCCCTGGAGGTAGTGTGTGGCTGCCTTCAATTGAAATCCCTGTTTCCTAAACCGGTTTTACCAGGAAAGCTGCCTGGTTAGCGGCAAACCAAAACAAATGAGGGATCCAGCAGGGCTGCGCAGTGTCACCATGCGAGTGTCCGGGCAGGGCGCTTTGCTGTCCACCGCCTCGCAGCATAGATGCGCCGGAGATTTCATGGAGAGTGGCAGAGCGCTGGTAAGATGGCGGCGGCTGGTGGGTCCTCCCGAGTGTAAGGGTCTTCGGCTGGAGTACTGCATGGCTGCGTAGTTAGCCGTGGTAGGCTGAGCCGTTCTGTGCGTCAGCAGGTTTATCTCTCGCCTGGGCCTCGACGGGAGTGGGTTGGGAAGGGCTATCTTAACTACCATCTTATATAATGATGACGGCTCCACTTGGGTTCTTAACTGTAAAGACCATGGTCTACTCGTATCAATTCATGTGAGTGACTGTCGGTTACGTAGTGGAGGGTCGCGTGACTAACGGCTCAGGGGTAGGGTGGTTACGGGAGGCTGTGTGTCGGGCGTGTATGGCTCGCGGGTATGGTGGGTCGTTTAACCGTGATTAAGCGGGGCAGAGGGCCGTACGACTGGCGGCTCCGTGGTATTTAGCGGTACGGAGAATCTTGTGACTACGGGTAGGGCTGGAACGGCAAGTGATGTGACTGGCGGGTTCGGAGGGTAGTGTGGGTACTGAAAGCCGTGACTGGCTGCTCCGGAGTAGGGCGGGTACGGAGTCGTGTGGCTAGAGGCTCCGAAGTAGGGCCAGTAGGGAGGGTCGTGTGGCTGGAGGCTCCGGGGGATTGCGTCGGGTGCGGGGTCGTGTGACCGGGAGTGGAGTTGGAACGGAGGATGGTGAGCCCGGTGGGTATGGGGGTAATGTGACAGGGATGGGGCGAGTACGGGGGTGGTGTGACTGGCGGCTCCGGGGTTTTGCGGCCCGTCCCGTTAGTCGTGTGAATGGCGGGGGGGTAGGGCGGGTGATCATGATGTGGGCGGTGTTGTAAGATGGCGCCGCCGCCATCTTGTGCAGCCCTGGCTCGAAAGGAAGTGACTGGTACACCAGGGCGTTGAGTGTAGGCCGGGGCAACAATCCGAGCACGGACCGTCCGACCTCTGCCTTGGACCAGCGAACACACATGGAGACCGCACTGCAGACTGGATCCTTCTCAAGAGCCTCAAAGGCTCATTAGAACTCGTCGCTGATACCCTGGGCTGACAGAGCCCCTCTCCACCCCCGCCTTGACCCATGTGACTGATGGTGATGGACATGTTCAGGGAGGCCGCCCTTGAGGGTATTGTGGCACGTGTACTGATTCCATCAAATTCCGCCATTGACACTGAAAGGTTGGGTATCGCTCTCGAGAAATATGTTCACTTAACATTTGCCGTTTGCAGGACTCTTAACGTGATCAGGCAATGTTGGGAACTGACTGCATCATCGTAGTAGAAGGTTGCCGATAAGCACAGTGGTGAATCCCAGGCTAGCTACTAAAAAGTACAATTAAAACCAATGACGTGTTCGTTGCCTTCAGAGTCCGGATCCGATAAAACTCTTAAACAAGTTAAGTTCTCTTATGTAGCTTTCAGCACCCACAAAGCATGAATCTTTTCGAAAAATGCAATGTTTAGACGCAGTGTCTCACTTAGTTTGCCTTCCCTTTTGGCTATCTAGGGCGATTAAAGGGAATAGAAACAACGGATATGACTAAAGGTTACTCAATCTGCCATGTTGTATAAAATGTGCACACGCCTTTACTAATTTTTCATGTTTTAAGGACTGATTCTTTAACAATAAAGAAATAAAAACAAATTGGATTTTTGACCTATTAACTGTTTGCGTGTATTATGTAGCTGAATGTGGCTGTCAATGCCAGTTTAATAACAATTTTTGCTTTCTTGGTTCCAGCAGCTCTGGTTTTTCAGGTGTACCTGAAAAGCAGCGTGTAACAGGTCAGGTTGGACGCCATTTGAATCCTGTTGTGCACATAGGGGCAGGGGATTCTTCTGGGAGTATTTTCCATATGGATTATTAAAGGTAAAGCACTCTGCTTTCTCCCCCACTCCATCTCATTAGCACCGGCTCAAGTGTTAATTGCAACTTTTTTCTTTTTTGGTTTAATTAGTTGGAATGTATCGATCCACCATGAGTCGGTGCACAGGTGTGCCGTCATTAAACTACCACTCTGGTAATCTCGTTGAATAATTTAGTAGAAGTTGTCGAGTGCTATTGGAGACACCTTCCATGATTAACGAATTGAGACAGGTAAAAATAAATCCTCTTTGACCATTCATACTACTGTACAAAAAAAGCTACTGCAAGCTTGCACTTTTCCCCCCCATTGTTTTTAGGCTTCAGTTCTTAAAAAGCAACATGTAAGGTAAGCACGCCCTTCAAAGGCTACATTTATCCGTAGATTAAATAAGCTGCTGGAAGCACGGCAGGCTTGAATTAAAACTCCCGAAACCAGCTGAATGATTGAAACCTGCACAACCCCCTCAATTGAAACGATTACTGTCAAATTATGCAGGAATGCGTTCATCTCAGTTTATTATCATTTAAAAATGACATTTTATGAAGTTAGGCACGTCGTACATTTATCTTTTTATTACCATAACCCCTTGAATTGTGCCGCCCCCCCTTCCATAATATCATTGGCAGTGCCAGTGTGCATATAGTATTAGGGCTGCCGTGTTTACCACTACTCCATGACCTGTAGTTAATGGTTTTCTAGCCCGGTCAAGTTGAACTCTCAGTTTAAGCTTTCATTTTGATGGTTGGATGGTCCCACAGTTACCTAGACCTAAATGGTAAGTGGTAATTTCAGTAGTGGGAAAGGCACCCAGTGGTAGGTGTCCGTTTGCAAAGAGCTGCCTGAAGTTACTGCCGATGGTAACCGTTCGAGGTCGGAATGACTTGTCAGGAGTTCATCAACAATATCATTGCTTCACACCAAATCCGCTTGCAAGTGGTAATCATTCTTTGTCAACAAGAAGCCCTGCTTCTAGAAACGTTCAAAGATGGGAGGGAAACCGGCCTGTTTTTGTAATTAACTTCTTCCTTTAAACTATGCAAATACAATGCAACCGCTCTAAACTCAAACCGAGATGCTTAACCATAAATCTTTTATGTGCATCAGCATGAAATAAGCGGTGCTTGACTTTTTGAAAAAATGTAGGTAATTTGACTAGTCCAAGTGAGGAAGTTTTAAAGCATCCAGAAACACTGCTTGCGTTCAGTGCAGAAATCAAGACGGCATACGTGGCTATTTGAGGCGCTGGTATGATAATAAAGTAATCATTATACAGATCAATTTCCACAAAAATATAGCTGTTAATTAGGGGGATCTTTCAGTCAATACCGTACCTTTAACTAGCCACATGCATTTTGATCGAATTTAAAGATATTGGTATGGCATCAATGAACGATTAAACTCCAATTACTATCTGATAGCTGTGTTCTGGTACTGTGGCAGCAATTAATAAAAAATGCACATTTGTGAGCTTCAAAGGGACAAACCTCAAGCGCATGCAGGTTTGAATGTAATCATTTGCCTTGGACTATTCAAAACTGAAGCCATTCAATTGCAGCTGTCACGTCGTATTGGTCTTATCGGGGGGATTGAGTTGAATTTGAAAGTGCCTAGTTTTATAGATATTTTTGGGTTACTTGTATGATGCTCTACGCATACCGTTGCATCCAATCATGGCTGCTCCTGTTTTTTAACATCAGTGAACCAAGATGATGATGTTAGGTAGTGGAAACTGTCCAAACTGGGGTGCAGACAGCCCCTCTCACCTTTCAGCCTGGTACCACTGCACCAGCCGCACTACTTCCCTACTGACCGTTCTCCACTTCAGCCCCGTCTAAATTACAATTCCTGCTTGTGACCCTTTTGCCTGCTTGTGCATGTTTTCGTGACCCTGTTGCCTGCTTGTGCCTCCGTGTGCCCCTATTGCCTGCTTGTGCCTCCGTTTTCGTGCCCCTGTTGCCTGCTTGTGCTGTGTGGGTGTGTGTGGAAGGCTCTGTGTGGGTGTGTGGAGGGCTCTGTGTGGGGAGCTTTGTGTGGCTGTGTGTGTGGGGGGCTCTGTGTGGCTGTGTGTGTGGGGGGCTCTGTGTGGGTGTGTGTGGGGGGGCTCTGTGTGTGTTTGTGTGTGTCATTTGCGAGAGATAAAGCTAGTGGCATTGTAAATGACAATGCCATTTATTTATGTTAAAAAAAACATAAATAAAAATAATGTCAAGAGCAATGTCAATAGCTCTAACTTTAACAAAGGCAAAACCATTGCATTGTAAATGCTTGTTTATTTTGAGAGGGACGGAAAGGACTCACAAATACGGAAATCGGACAGTTGGTCTGGCTTGCATCATAATGAGACCCTAAGAGTTGGCGTCATGATTCTAAAACTGACGGGCCTACCAAAATGAGAAACAATATGTTTAAAAGTGTTCCATTTGTGCTAAGATAGAGTTTCCATAATAAACGTGCAGCTTTTCCTGTTAAACTCACATTGTGGCATAGGATGTCAATCTATTTTATAGCGGGGTTAATTGAATTTGAAGCTGAACTGTAATGTTGATGATTGTAGACTATTTAAGTGAAATTGGGTAAGTTTATGTCATTATCAATATTACCCACTTCAAAAACGTAGCATAATGTTTCCACATAACATAATTCGAATGTCTGGTGTTCCACAAGTCTAAATTAGTGACCTGAGGTCTAAATTCACATGATACTTTTGGTATGCTTTATTGTACCTGTTGCACTTCCCAAGAAAAATGCAATACTTTTACCTGGAGAGCACCAGCACTTCTCAGAATCACGCAGGTACTCTGCTCCAGAGTGCCTGCACTTCTATATTTCCATTTCAAGCTCTAGCTAGGCCCCTGGTATGTGTATATAATGTCATCTTGTTCACTTCTTGTGACAGCCAAGTTTCGCAAAGCTTTGCTGCTCAGGGCATAGGCATTGCTACCTTTCGTTTGGATATACGTTTTACTGCGTCATTGCAGTGAAAGGGCCATAACCTTAGGCTGCGTGGCAGCCGGACATGACTGCTTGTTATCAGGCAGCAGTGGGCGGTGTATCTGTCACCTCCTTTCATGTCTCTTCTATCACACTATTTTGTGCCAGCTCTGGGACAGAACGGGCGAAGGCGGCGACACCTGAGACAACAGAGGGAGGTAAAGACATTAGGGGAGGGGCGCCATAGAGGCTCGACTGGGAGGGGGAGAAGTAGAACTTTCAACATCGATTACCTGCATAACTAATCCAATCCGTATTAATGATTTACAGTAGCAGTACTCCCCCTGAATATTGGCGTTACACGTTTTTTTTTTTACTAAACTAACAAACGTAAAATGTTTTGCACTTCGAATATGATCCAATAATTCGAGCAAATAATTGGAAAAAATATATTTGCTTCTTGAACTCACACATTAGTGCAGTATTACTCCACAAAAACAGTCTGTAGCGCCACGGAAGAAACATTTCCTGGGAGATGAAGCAAAACCTGGTATTTTCTGCCATTCAAAATTGGTGTCGTACCTAAAATGAAGCCTTCGATATTATAGAAAAGCGAACTTGCCTTATTCCTACATTTGGTCGGTTTCGGGGTACATTGTGAAACTGACAGGCAGTGAGTGACCTGAATGCTCTGCATTAACTCCTCATCTGCTTAATGACATTCAGCTCTGTAATCATGCCTGCCCTCCGTGTGCTGTGTGATGACGTTTTGGTAGCTAGTAGGTATAATGTTACTTGCTATATTATATATCTGAATGCATTGATAGAAAAGGCAAAATACCAGTCAGGAGGCACACTATGCTAAGCACAAGTTTTTAGCGTAGGTGTTAAGTCACAACCTTAATTATATAGGCCCCGCCCCTTTTGAGAGACCCCCCGTTTTTTCATCCCACTTAAAGCTCTGAATGAATGTATCTATGCACTATTACTGTAGTGAAACAATGAACAAGACTGTAAGACCCAGTATGTAGTATTTGTATAGCTATCCAATCCCTGGTGGCATTGCACTCAGGATAATGTGCTGTGTGGCTAAACATTTATTAGGTCCCAAAAGCGAGACCTATTTGTGTCAGATATTCGTGTCTTTTTTTCCACGTGTTATGGTGCTTTATTTACTTTAATTCTCATCATTTTTAACAAAAAGATGAGTAAACTTTACAAAAGTGACAGTACAGCAAACTAGAAGGTGGGGATGTCAAAACATCACAGATTGACTAACATACAGTTGCTTTTGGTGTGTTGTCAGAGAAAGCCGAACCTTTTTCAGCAGGACTCTACACATTAGTGTTGTTCTTAAGAAATACCATGACAGCCTGGGGCTGTAGTTCTTATGCTTTTATGTTATGTAGACATCTGGGCCCATACTAGATCAGGTGCACTGGCTCAGCGCGCAGCAGAGTAGCTGCATTTTTACGTCTAAGGCATCTAAAGTTCATACATGCAACTCAGAAACATTCCAGACTGTATATATGGATTAGGGAGGGAAAGGAGAACACATAATGGCAAAGGAGGGTGTAAGGAAGGAGTGGACATG
Organism: Lissotriton vulgaris; assembly: GCF_964263255.1. Classification (NCBI taxonomy): domain Eukaryota; kingdom Metazoa; phylum Chordata; class Amphibia; order Caudata; family Salamandridae; genus Lissotriton; species Lissotriton vulgaris. Next base: position 12,102 of record NW_028244949.1, read on the forward strand.
GAAGGATAGGCTACAGTGAGAATTGAGAGGTCGGTGGGCAGGCGAGAGAGCAAAAAGTAAAGCAAAGAATATGTATAATAAAGAGAGAACGGATACTGTAAGGAGAACTAAACACATGGCCACGTGGCCACTTCAAACCTGTAAGAATGATCCCGGTCCTTACTTGGGCGCTGTGACATTCATTTCACTAACAATGTATGTCAGATGGCACACATTAACTATGCAGGCCTCTTGGCGCTACAGTGTAAATGGAACCATTTACAATAAGGCGATCATTTTAGTTTGCTTAGTGGGCAGTGGGTTGAGACACAGAAAACTGCCTGGCAATGGTTGTATCCACATAGAGTTAGTGGTTATTAAAAGTGGCTTCAGGAAAGGCCTGAACCAGAGAATAATTCAATACGGTGGAAACCAGTGAACTGAGTATAACGCCCAGACGCAGAGTGAACCAAACTGCAGTCAAGTGAGTTTATATTGAGCAAATACAGGCACAAATGCTCGCAAAATACAGGGGACAACGCTGGACACGCAGATGAGCGTCCTGAAAGTCGCGCAGGGTACCCCTAGGTAAACAGTGGAAAGGGTGCAGACTGGAAGGCAAACCCGCTGATGGCACATGAGGTCCATGCAGTAAGTGGTCAGGGGGTGACACCATGAGTTACCCGCACCGGGTGACACCAACCCTAGTGACACCACTGCTGCTCAGGGCATAGGCATTGCTACCTTTCGTTTGGATATACGTTTTACTGCGTCATTGCAGTGAAAGGGCCATAACCTTAGGCTGCGTGGCAGCCGGACATGACTGCTTGTTATCAGGCAGCAGTGGGCGGTGTATCTGTCACCTCCTTTCATGTCTCTTCTATCACACTATTTTGTGCCAGCTCTGGGACAGAACGGGCGAAGGCGGCGACACCTGAGACAACAGAGGGAGGTAAAGACATTAGGGGAGGGGCGCCATAGAGGCTCGACTGGGAGGGGGAGAAGTAGAACTTTCAACATCGATTACCTGCATAACTAATCCAATCCGTATTAATGATTTACAGTAGCAGTACTCCCCCTGAATATTGGCGTTACACGTTTTTTTTTTTACTAAACTAACAAACGTAAAATGTTTTGCACTTCGAATATGATCCAATAATTCGAGCAAATAATTGGAAAAAATATATTTGCTTCTTGAACTCACACATTAGTGCAGTATTACTCCACAAAAACAGTCTGTAGCGCCACGGAAGAAACATTTCCTGGGAGATGAAGCAAAACCTGGTATTTTCTGCCATTCAAAATTGGTGTCGTACCTAAAATGAAGCCTTCGATATTATAGAAAAGCGAACTTGCCTTATTCCTACATTTGGTCGGTTTCGGGGTACATTGTGAAACTGACAGGCAGTGAGTGACCTGAATGCTCTGCATTAACTCCTCATCTGCTTAATGACATTCAGCTCTGTAATCATGCCTGCCCTCCGTGTGCTGTGTGATGACGTTTTGGTAGCTAGTAGGTATAATGTTACTTGCTATATTATATATCTGAATGCATTGATAGAAAAGGCAAAATACCAGTCAGGAGGCACACTATGCTAAGCACAAGTTTTTAGCGTAGGTGTTAAGTCACAACCTTAATTATATAGGCCCCGCCCCTTTTGAGAGACCCCCCGTTTTTTCATCCCACTTAAAGCTCTGAATGAATGTATCTATGCACTATTACTGTAGTGAAACAATGAACAAGACTGTAAGACCCAGTATGTAGTATTTGTATAGCTATCCAATCCCTGGTGGCATTGCACTCAGGATAATGTGCTGTGTGGCTAAACATTTATTAGGTCCCAAAAGCGAGACCTATTTGTGTCAGATATTCGTGTCTTTTTTTCCACGTGTTATGGTGCTTTATTTACTTTAATTCTCATCATTTTTAAAAAAAAGATGAGTAAACTTTACAAAAGTGACAGTACAGCAAACTAGAAGGTGGGGATGTCAAAACATCACAGATTGACTAACATACAGTTGCTTTTGGTGTGTTGTCAGAGAAAGCCGAACCTTTTTCAGCAGGACTCTACACATTAGTGTTGTTCTTAAAAAATACCATGACAGCCTGGGGCTGTAGTTCTTATGCTTTTATGTTATGTAGACATCTGGGCCCATACTAGATCAGGTGCACTGGCTCAGCGCGCAGCAGAGTAGCTGCATTTTTACGTCTAAGGCATCTAAAGTTCATACATGCAACTCAGAAACATTCCAGACTGTATATATGGATTAGGGAGGGAAAGGAGAACACATAATGGCAAAGGAGGGTGTAAGGAAGGAGTGGACATGGAAGGATAGGCTACAGTGAGAATTGAGAGGTCGGTGGGCAGGCGAGAGAGCAAAAAGTAAAGCAAAGAATATGTATAATAAAGAGAGAACGGATACTGTAAGGAGAACTAAACACATGGCCACGTGGCCACTTCAAACCTGTAAGAATGATCCCGGTCCTTACTTGGGCGCTGTGACATTCATTTCACTAACAATGTATGTCAGATGGCACACATTAACTATGCAGGCCTCTTGGCGCTACAGAGTAAATGGAACCATTTACAATAAGGCGATCATTTTAGTTTGCTTAGTGGGCAGTGGGTTGAGACACAGAAAACTGCCTGGCAATGGTTGTATCCACATAGAGTTAGTGGTTATTAAAAGTGGCTTCAGGAAAGGCCTGAACCAGAGAATAATTCAATACGGTGGAAACCAGTGAACTGAGTATAACGCCCAGACGCAGAGTGAACCAAACTGCAGTCAAGTGAGTTTATATTGAGCAAATACAGGCACAAATGCTCGCAAAATACAGGGGACAATGCTGGACACGCAGATGAGCGTCCTGAAAGTCGCGCAGGGTACCCCTAGGTAAACAGTGGAAAGGGTGCAGACTGGAAGGCAAACCCGCTGATGGCACATGAGGTCCATGCAGTAAGTGGTCAGGGGGTGACACCATGAGTTACCCGCACCGGGTGACACCAACCCTAGTGACGCCACTGGCCTTTGTCATTGTCTGTTTGCAA
>NW_028244950.1:0-78000 GCF_964263255.1 Lissotriton vulgaris
TTTCAATTAACTTGTTGAAATGATGCATTCATGCTTATCCTGAAACTAAATTTAAATCAACTTTTTTGCAGTAACACACTCACATTTTTCATGAAACAAATAATTTTTTTTTCAGGAATCCACTCTCTGGAACCTATAACGAATTTGTAAAAAACATCTTTCTAGGCATCCACTCTCCCTAATCTTGCAAGAAAATTTCAATTAACTTGTTGAAATATTGCAATCACCTTTATCCAAAAACGATATTTAAATCAACTTTTTTGCAGTAACACACTCACATTTTTCATAAAACAAACACATTTTTTTCAGGAATCCACTCTCTGGAACCTAAAACTAATTTTAAAAAAAACATCTTTCTAGGCATCCACTGTCCCTAATCGTGCAAGAAAATTTCAATTGACTTGTTGAAATATTGCAATCACCCTTATCCAAAAACGAAATTTAAATCAACTTTTTAGCAGTAACACACTCACATTTTTCATAAAACAAACACATTTTTTCAGGAATCAACTCTCTGGAACCTAAAACAAATATAAAAAAAAAAACATCTTTCTATGCATCCACTCTCCCTAATCGTGCAAGAAAATTTCAATTAACTTGTTGAAATGATGCATTCACGCTTATCCTGAAACTAAATTTAAATCAACTTTTTTGCAGTAACACACTCACATTTTTCATGAAACAAATAATTTTTTTTTCAGGAATCCACTCTCTGGAACCTATAACGAATTTGTAAAAAACATCTTTCTAGGCATCCACTCTCCCTAATCTTGCAAGCAAATTTCAATTAACTTGTTGAAATATTGCAATCACCCTTATCCAAAAACGATATTTAAATCAACTTTTTTGCAGTAACACACTCACATTTTTCATAAAACAAACACATTTTTTTCAGGAATCTACTCTCTGGAACCTAAAACTAATTTTAAAAAAACATCTTTCTAGGCATCCACTGTCCCTAATCGTGCAAGAAAATTTCAATTGACTTGTTGAAATATTGCAATCACCCTTATCCAAAAATGAAATTTAAATCAACTTTTTAGCAGTAACACACTCACATTTTTCATAAAACAAACACATTTTTTTCAGGAATCTACTCTCTGGAACCTAAAACTAATTTTAAAAAAACATCTTTCTAGGCATCCACTGTCCCTAATCGTGCAAGAAAATTTCAATTGACTTGTTGAAATATTGCAATCACCCTTATTCAAAAACGAAATTTAAATCAACTTTTTAGCAGTAACACCCTCACATTTTTCATAAAACAAACACATTTTTTTCAGGAATCTACTCTCTGAAACCTAATACTAATTTAAAAAAGAAATCTTTCTATGCATCCACTGTCCCTAATCGTGCAAGAAAATTTCAATTGACTTGTTGAAGTATTGCAATCACCCTTATCCAAAAACGAAATTTAAATCAACTTTTTAGCAGTAACACACTCACATTTTTCATAAAACAAACACATTTTTTTCAGGAATCTACTCTCTGGAACCTAAAACTAATTTTAAAAAAACATCTTTCTAGGCATCCACTGTCCCTAATCGTGCAAGAAAATTTCAATTGACTTGTTGAAATATTGCAATCACCCTTATCCAAAAACGAAATTTAAATCAACTTTTTAGCAGTAACACACTCACATTTTTCATAAAACAAACACATTTTTTCAGGAATCTACTCTCTGAAACCTAAAACTAATTTAAAAAAACATCTTTCTAGGCATCCACTGTCCCTAATCTTGCAAGAAAATGTCAATTGGCTTGTTGAAATATTGCAATCACCCTTATCCAAAAACGAAATTTAAATCAACTTTTTAGCAGTAACACACTCACATTTTTCATGAAACAAACACATTTTTTTCAGGAATCAACTCTCTGGAACCTAAAACAAATATAAAAAAACATCTTTCTATGTATCCACTCTCCCTAATTGTGCAAGAAAATTTCAATTAACTAGTTGAAATAATGCAATCACGCCTATCCTGAAGCTAAATTTAAATAAACTTTTTAGCAGTAACACACTCACATTTTTCATGAAACAAACACATTTTTTTCAGGAATCAACTCTCTGGAACCTAAAACAGATATAAAAAAAATCTTTCTATGCATCCACTCTCCTTAATCGTGCAAGAAAATTTCAATTAACTTGTTGAAATGATGCATTCATGCTTATCCTGAAACTAAATTTAAATCAACTTTTTTGCAGTAACACACTCACATTTTTCATGAAACAAATAATTTTTTTTTCAGGAATCCACTCTCTGGAACCTATAACGAATTTGTAAAAAATATCTTTCTAGGCATCCACTCTCCCTAATCTTGCAAGAAAATTTCAATTAACTTGTTGAAATATTGCAATCACCCTTATCCAAAAACGATATTTAAATCAACTTTTTTGCAGTAACACACTCACATTTTTCATAAAACAAACACATTTTATTCAGGAATCTACTCTCTGGAACCTAAAACTAATTTAAAAAAAACATCTTTCTAGGCATCCACTGTCCCTAATCGTGCAAGAAAATTTCAATTGACTTGTTGAAATATTGCAATCACCCTTATCCAAAAATGAAATTTAAATCAACTTTTTAGCAGCAACACACTCACATTTTTCATAAAACAAACACATTTTTTTCAGGAATCTACTCTCTGGAACCTAAAACTAATTTTAAAAAAACATCTTTCTAGGCATCCACTGTCCCTAATCGTGCAAGAAAATTTCAATTGACTTGTTGAAATATTGCAATCACCCTTATTCAAAAACGAAATTTAAATCAACTTTTTAGCAGTAACACCCTCACATTTTTCATAAAACAAACAAATTTTTTTCAGGAATCTACTCTCTGAAACCTAATACTAATTTAAAAAAGAAATCTTTCTATGCATCCACTGTCCCTAATCGTGCAAGAAAATTTCAATTGACTTGTTGAAGTATTGCAATCACCCTTATCCAAAAACGAAATTTAAATCAACTTTTTAGCAGTAACACACTCACATTTTTCATAAAACAAACACATTTTTTTCAGGAATCTACTCTCTGGAACCTAAAACTAATTTTAAAAAAACATCTTTCTAGGCATCCACTGTCCCTAATCGTGCAAGAAAATTTCAATTGACTTGTTGAAATATTGCAATCACCCTTATTCAAAAACGAAATTTAAATCAACTTTTTAGCAGTAACACCCTCACATTTTTCATAAAACAAACACATTTTTTTCAGGAATCTACTCTCTGGAACCTAAAACTAATTTAAAAAAAACATCTTTCTAGGCATCCACTGTCCCTAATCGTGCAAGAAAATTTCAATTGACTTGTTGAAATATTGCAATCACCCTTATCCAAAAATGAAATTTAAATCAACTTTTTAGCAGCAACACACTCACATTTTTCATAAAACAAACACATTTTTTTCAGGAATCTACTCTCTGGAACCTAAAACTAATTTTAAAAAAACATCTTTCTAGGCATCCACTGTCCCTAATCGTGCAAGAAAATTTCAATTGACTTGTTGAAATATTGCAATCACCCTTATTCAAAAACGAAATTTAAATCAACTTTTTAGCAGTAACACGCTCACATTTTTCATAAAACAAACAAATTTTTTTCAGGAATCTACTCTCTGAAACCTAATACTAATTTAAAAAAGAAATCTTTCTATGCATCCACTGTCCCTAATCGTGCAAGAAAATTTCAATTGACTTGTTGAAGTATTGCAATCACCCTTATCCAAAAACGAAATTTAAATCAACTTTTTAGCAGTAACACACTCACATTTTTCATAAAACAAACACATTTTTTTCAGGAATCTACTCTCTGGAACCTAAAACTAATTTTAAAAAAAATCTTTCTAGGCATCCACTGTCCCTAATCGTGCAAGAAAATTTCAATTGACTTGTTGAAATATTGCAATCACCCTTATCCAAAAATGAAATTTAAATCAACTTTTTAGCAGTAACACACTCACATTTTTCATAAAACAAACACATTTTTTTCAGGAATCTACTCTCTGGAACCTAAAACTAATTTTAAAAAAAACATCTTTCTAGGCATCCACTGTCCCTAATCGTACAAGAAAATTTCAATTGACTTGTTGAAATATTGCAATCACCCTTATTCAAAAACGAAATTTAAATCAACTTTTTAGCAGTAACACCCTCACATTTTTCATAAAACAAACACATTTTTTTCAGGAATCTACTCTCTGGAACCTAAAACTAATTTAAAAAAAAATCTTTCTAGGCATCCACTGTCCCTAATCGTGCAAGAAAATTTCAATTGACTTGTTGAAGTATTGCAATCACCCTTATCCAAAAACGAAATTTAAATCAACTTTTTAGCAGTAACCACACTCACATTTTTCATAAAACAAACACATTTTTTTCAGGAATCTACTCTCTGGAACCTAAAACTAATTTTTAAAAAACATCTTTCTAGGCATCCACTGTCCCTAATCGTGCAAGAAAATTTCAATTGACTTGTTGAAATATTGCAATCACCCTTATCCAAAAACGAAATTTAAATCAACTTTTTAGCAGTAACACACTCACATTTTTCATAAAACAAACACATTTTTTCAGGAATCAACTCTCTGGAACCTAAAACAAATATAAAAAAAACATCTTTCTATGCATCCACTCTCCCTAATCGTGCAAGAAAATTTCAATTAACTAGTTGAAATAATGCAATCATGCCTATCCTGAAGCTAAATTTAAATAAACTTTTTAGCAGTAACACACTCACATTTTTCATAAAACAAACACATTTTTTTCAGGAATCAACTCTCTGGAACCTAAAACAAATATAAAAAAAAGATCTTTCTATGCATCCACTCCCCCTAATCGTGCAAGAAAATTTCAATTAACTTGTTGAAATGATGCATTCATGCTTATCCTGAAACTAAATTTAAATCAACCTTTTGCAGTAACACACTCACATTTTTCATGAAACAAATAATTTTTTTTTCAGGAATCCACTCTCTGGAACCTATAACGAATTTGTAAAAAACATCTTTCTAGGCATCCACTCTCCCTAATCTTGCGAGAAAATTTCAATTAACTTGTTGAAATATTGCAATCACCTTTATCCAAAAACGATATTTAAATCAACTTTTTTGCAGTAACACACTCACATTTTTCATAAAACAAACACATTTTTTTCAGGAATCTACTCTCTGGAACCTAAAACTAATTTTAAAAAAAACATCTTTCTAGGCATCCACTGTCCCTAATCGTGCAAGAAAATTTCAATTGACTTGTTGAAATATTGCAATCACCCTTATCCAAAAACGAAATTTAAATCAACTTTTTAGCAGTAACACACTCACATTTTTCATAAAACAAACACATTTTTTCAGGAATCAACTCTCTGGAACCTAAAACAAATATAAAAAAAAAACATCTTTCTATGCATCCACTCTCCCTAATCGTGCAAGAAAATTTCAATTAACTTGTTGAAATGATGCATTCACGCTTATCCTGAAACTAAATTTAAATCAACTTTTTTGCAGTAACACACTCACATTTTTCATGAAACAAATAATTTTTTTTTCAGGAATCCACTCTCTGGAACCTATAACGAATTTGTAAAAAACATCTTTCTAGGCATCCACTCTCCCTAATCTTGCAAGAAAATTTCAATTAACTTGTTGAAATATTGCAATCACCCTTATCCAAAAACGATATTTAAATCAACTTTTTTGCAGTAACACACTCACATTTTTCATAAAACAAACACATTTTTTTCAGGAATCTACTCTCTGGAACCTAAAACTAATTTTAAAAAAACATCTTTCTAGGCATCCACTGTCCCTAATCGTGCAAGAAAATTTCAATTGACTTGTTGAAATATTGCAATCACCCTTATCCAAAAATGAAATTTAAATCAACTTTTTAGCAGTAACACACTCACATTTTTCATAAAACAAACACATTTTTTTCAGGAATCTACTCTCTGGAACCTAAAACTAATTTTAAAAAAACATCTTTCTAGGCATCCACTGTCCCTAATCGTGCAAGAAAATTTCAATTGACTTGTTGAAATATTGCAATCACCCTTATTCAAAAACGAAATTTAAATCAACTTTTTAGCAGTAACACCCTCACATTTTTCATAAAACAAACACATTTTTTTCAGGAATCTACTCTCTGAAACCTAATACTAATTTAAAAAAGAAATCTTTCTATGCATCCACTGTCCCTAATCGTGCAAGAAAATTTCAATTGACTTGTTGAAGTATTGCAATCACCCTTATCCAAAAACGAAATTTAAATCAACTTTTTAGCAGTAACACACTCACATTTTTCATAAAACAAACACATTTTTTTTCAGGAATCTACTCTCTGGAACCTAAAACTAATTTTAAAAAAACATCTTTCTAGGCATCCACTGTCCCTAATCGTGCAAGAAAATTTCAATTGACTTGTTGAAATATTGCAATCACCCTTATCCAAAAACGAAATTTAAATCAACTTTTTAGCAGTAACACACTCACATTTTTCATAAAACAAACACATTTTTTCAGGAATCTACTCTCTGAAACCTAAAACTAATTTAAAAAAACATCTTTCTAGGCATCCACTGTCCCTAATCTTGCAAGAAAATGTCAATTGGCTTGTTGAAATATTGCAATCACCCTTATCCAAAAACGAAATTTAAATCAACTTTTTAGCAGTAACACACTCACATTTTTCATGAAACAAACACATTTTTTTCAGGAATCAACTCTCTGGAACCTAAAACAAATATAAAAAAACATCTTTCTATGTATCCACTCTCCCTAATTGTGCAAGAAAATTTCAATTAACTAGTTGAAATAATGCAATCACGCCTATCCTGAAGCTAAATTTAAATAAACTTTTTAGCAGTAACACACTCACATTTTTCATGAAACAAACACATTTTTTTCAGGAATCAACTCTCTGGAACCTAAAACAGATATAAAAAAAATCTTTCTATGCATCCACTCTCCTTAATCGTGCAAGAAAATTTCAATTAACTTGTTGAAATGATGCATTCATGCTTATCCTGAAACTAAATTTTAATCAACTTTTTTGCAGTAACACACTCACATTTTTCATGAAACAAATAATTTTTTTTTCAGGAATCCACTCTCTGGAACCTATAACGAATTTGTAAAAAATATCTTTCTAGGCATCCACTCTCCCTAATCTTGCAAGAAAATTTCAATTAACTTGTTGAAATATTGCAATCACCCTTATCCAAAAACGATATTTAAATCAACTTTTTTGCAGTAACACACTCACATTTTTCATAAAACAAACACATTTTTTTCAGGAATCTACTCTCTGGAACCTAAAACTAATTTTAAAAAAACATCTTTCTAGGCATCCACTGTCCCTAATCGTGCAAGAAAATTTCAATTGACTTGTTGAAATATTGCAATCACCCTTATCCAAAAATGAAATTTAAATCAACTTTTTAGCAGCAACACACTCACATTTTTCATAAAACAAACACATTTTTTTCAGGAATCTACTCTCTGGAACCTAAAACTAATTTTAAAAAAACATCTTTCTAGGCATCCACTGTCCCTAATCGTGCAAGAAAATTTCAATTGACTTGTTGAAATATTGCAATCACCCTTATTCAAAAACGAAATTTAAATCAACTTTTTAGCAGTAACACCCTCACATTTTTCATAAAACAAACAAATTTTTTTCAGGAATCTACTCTCTGAAACCTAATACTAATTTAAAAAAGAAATCTTTCTATGCATCCACTGTCCCTAATCGTGCAAGAAAATTTCAATTGACTTGTTGAAGTATTGCAATCACCCTTATCCAAAAACGAAATTTAAATCAACTTTTTAGCAGTAACACACTCACATTTTTCATAAAACAAACACATTTTTTTCAGGAATCTACTCTCTGGAACCTAAAACTAATTTTAAAAAAACATCTTTCTAGGCATCCACTGTCCCTAATCGTGCAAGAAAATTTCAATTGACTTGTTGAAATATTGCAATCACCCTTATTCAAAAACGAAATTTAAATCAACTTTTTAGCAGTAACACCCTCACATTTTTCATAAAACAAACACATTTTTTTCAGGAATCTACTCTCTGGAACCTAAAACTAATTTAAAAAAAACATCTTTCTAGGCATCCACTGTCCCTAATCGTGCAAGAAAATTTCAATTGACTTGTTGAAATATTGCAATCACCCTTATCCAAAAATGAAATTTAAATCAACTTTTTAGCAGCAACACACTCACATTTTTCATAAAACAAACACATTTTTTTCAGGAATCTACTCTCTGGAACCTAAAACTAATTTTAAAAAAACATCTTTCTAGGCATCCACTGTCCCTAATCGTGCAAGAAAATTTCAATTGACTTGTTGAAATATTGCAATCACCCTTATTCAAAAACGAAATTTAAATCAACTTTTTAGCAGTAACACCCTCACATTTTTCATAAAACAAACAATTTTTTTTCAGGAATCTACTCTCTGAAACCTAATACTAATTTAAAAAAGAAATCTTTCTATGCATCCACTGTCCCTAATCGTGCAAGAAAATTTCAATTGACTTGTTGAAGTATTGCAATCACCCTTATCCAAAAATGAAATTTAAATCAACTTTTTAGCAGCAACACACTCACATTTTTCATAAAACAAACACATTTTTTTCAGGAATCTACTCTCTGGAACCTAAAACTAATTTAAAAAAAACATCTTTCTAGGCATCCACTGTCCCTAATCGTGCAAGAAAATTTCAATTGACTTGTTGAAATATTGCAATCACCCTTATCCAAAAATGAAATTTAAATCAACTTTTTAGCAGCAACACACTCACATTTTTCATAAAACAAACACATTTTTTTCAGGAATCTACTCTCTGGAACCTAAAACTAATTTAAAAAAACATCTTTCTAGGCATCCACTGTCCCTAATCTTGCAAGAAAATGTCAATTGGCTTGTTGAAATATTGCAATCACCCTTATCCAAAAACGAAATTTAAATCAACTTTTTAGCAGTAACACACTCACATTTTTCATGAAACAAACACATTTTTTTCAGGAATCAACTCTCTGGAACCTAAAACAAATATAAAAAACATCTTTCTATGTATCCACTCTCCCTAATTGTGCAAGAAAATTTCAATTAACTAGTTGAAATAATGCAATCACGCCTATCCTGAAGCTAAATTTAAATAAACTTTTTAGCAGTAACACACTCACATTTTTCATGAAACAAACACATTTTTTTCAGGAATCAACTCTCTGGAACCTAAAACAGATATAAAAAAAATCTTTCTATGCATCCACTCTCCTTAATCGTGCAAGAAAATTTCAATTAACTTGTTGAAATGATGCATTCATGCTTATCCTGAAACTAAATTTAAATCAACTTTTTTGCAGTAACACACTCACATTTTTCATGAAACAAATAATTTTTTTTTCAGGAATCCACTCTCTGGAACCTATAACGAATTTGTAAAAAATATCTTTCTAGGCATCCACTCTCCCTAATCTTGCAAGAAAATTTCAATTAACTTGTTGAAATATTGCAATCACCCTTATCCAAAAACGATATTTAAATCAACTTTTTTGCAGTAACACACTCACATTTTTCATAAAACAAACACATTTTTTTCAGGAATCTACTCTCTGGAACCTAAAACTAATTTTAAAAAAACATCTTTCTAGGCATCCACTGTCCCTAATCGTGCAAGAAAATTTCAATTGACTTGTTGAAATATTGCAATCACCCTTATCCAAAAATGAAATTTAAATCAACTTTTTAGCAGCAACACACTCACATTTTTCATAAAACAAACACATTTTTTTCAGGAATCTACTCTCTGGAACCTAAAACTAATTTTAAAAAAACATCTTTCTAGGCATCCACTGTCCCTAATCGTGCAAGAAAATTTCAATTGGCTTGTTGAAATATTGCAATCACCCTTATTCAAAAACGAAATTTAAATCAACTTTTTAGCAGTAACACCCTCACATTTTTCATAAAACAAACACATTTTTTTCAGGAATCTACTCTCTGAAACCTAATACTAATTTAAAAAAGAAATCTTTCTATGCATCCACTGTCCCTAATCGTGCAAGAAAATTTCAATTGACTTGTTGAAGTATTGCAATCACCCTTATCCAAAAACGAAATTTAAATCAACTTTTTAGCAGTAACACACTCACATTTTTCATAAAACAAACACATTTTTTTCAGGAATCTACTCTCTGGAACCTAAAACTAATTTTAAAAAAACATCTTTCTAGGCATCCACTGTCCCTAATCGTGCAAGAAAATTTCAATTGACTTGTTGAAATATTGCAATCACCCTTATTCAAAAACGAAATTTAAATCAACTTTTTAGCAGTAACACCCTCACATTTTTCATAAAACAAACACATTTTTTTCAGGAATCTACTCTCTGGAACCTAAAACTAATTTAAAAAAAACATCTTTCTAGGCATCCACTGTCCCTAATCGTGCAAGAAAATTTCAATTGACTTGTTGAAATATTGCAATCACCCTTATCCAAAAATGAAATTTAAATCAACTTTTTAGCAGCAACACACTCACATTTTTCATAAAACAAACACATTTTTTTCAGGAATCTACTCTCTGGAACCTAAAACTAATTTTAAAAAAACATCTTTCTAGGCATCCACTGTCCCTAATCGTGCAAGAAAATTTCAATTGACTTGTTGAAATATTGCAATCACCCTTATTCAAAAACGAAATTTAAATCAACTTTTTAGCAGTAACACGCTCACATTTTTCATAAAACAAACAAATTTTTTTCAGGAATCTACTCTCTGAAACCTAATACTAATTTAAAAAAGAAATCTTTCTATGCATCCACTGTCCCTAATCGTGCAAGAAAATTTCAATTGACTTGTTGAAGTATTGCAATCACCCTTATCCAAAAACGAAATTTAAATCAACTTTTTAGCAGTAACACACTCACATTTTTCATAAAACAAACACATTTTTTTCAGGAATCTACTCTCTGGAACCTAAAACTAATTTTAAAAAAACATCTTTCTAGGCATCCACTGTCCCTAATCGTGCAAGAAAATTTCAATTGACTTGTTGAAATATTGCAATCACCCTTATCCAAAAACGAAATTTAAATCAACTTTTTAGCAGTAACACACTCACATTTTTCATAAAACAAACACATTTTTTCAGGAATCTACTCTCTGAAACCTAAAACTAATTTAAAAAAACATCTTTCTAGGCATCCACTGTCCCTAATCTTGCAAGAAAATGTCAATTGGCTTGTTGAAATATTGCAATCACCCTTATCCAAAAACGAAATTTAAATCAACTTTTTAGCAGTAACACACTCACATTTTTCATGAAACAAACACATTTTTTTCAGGAATCAACTCTCTGGAACCTAAAACAAATATAAAAAAACATCTTTCTATGTATCCACTCTCCCTAATTGTGCAAGAAAATTTCAATTAACTAGTTGAAATAATGCAATCACGCCTATCCTGAAGCTAAATTTAAATAAACTTTTTAGCAGTAACACACTCACATTTTTCATGAAACAAACACATTTTTTTCAGGAATCAACTCTCTGGAACCTAAAACAGATATAAAAAAAATCTTTCTATGCATCCACTCTCCTTAATCGTGCAAGAAAATTTCAATTAACTTGTTGAAATGATGCATTCATGCTTATCCTGAAACTAAATTTAAATCAACTTTTTTGCAGTAACACACTCACATTTTTCATGAAACAAATAATTTTTTTTTCAGGAATCCACTCTCTGGAACCTATAACGAATTTGTAAAAAATATCTTTCTAGGCATCCACTCTCCCTAATCTTGCAAGAAAATTTCAATTAACTTGTTGAAATATTGCAATCACCCTTATCCAAAAACGATATTTAAATCAACTTTTTTGCAGTAACACACTCACATTTTTCATAAAACAAACACATTTTATTCAGGAATCTACTCTCTGGAACCTAAAACTAATTTAAAAAAAACATCTTTCTAGGCATCCACTGTCCCTAATCGTGCAAGAAAATTTCAATTGACTTGTTGAAATATTGCAATCACCCTTATCCAAAAATGAAATTTAAATCAACTTTTTAGCAGCAACACACTCACATTTTTCATAAAACAAACACATTTTTTTCAGGAATCTACTCTCTGGAACCTAAAACTAATTTTAAAAAAACATCTTTCTAGGCATCCACTGTCCCTAATCGTGCAAGAAAATTTCAATTGACTTGTTGAAATATTGCAATCACCCTTATTCAAAAACGAAATTTAAATCAACTTTTTAGCAGTAACACCCTCACATTTTTCATAAAACAAACAAATTTTTTTCAGGAATCTACTCTCTGAAACCTAATACTAATTTAAAAAAGAAATCTTTCTATGCATCCACTGTCCCTAATCGTGCAAGAAAATTTCAATTGACTTGTTGAAGTATTGCAATCACCCTTATCCAAAAACGAAATTTAAATCAACTTTTTAGCAGTAACACACTCACATTTTTCATAAAACAAACACATTTTTTTCAGGAATCTACTCTCTGGAACCTAAAACTAATTTTAAAAAAACATCTTTCTAGGCATCCACTGTCCCTAATCGTGCAAGAAAATTTCAATTGACTTGTTGAAATATTGCAATCACCCTTATTCAAAAACGAAATTTAAATCAACTTTTTAGCAGTAACACCCTCACATTTTTCATAAAACAAACACATTTTTTTCAGGAATCTACTCTCTGGAACCTAAAACTAATTTAAAAAAAACATCTTTCTAGGCATCCACTGTCCCTAATCGTGCAAGAAAATTTCAATTGACTTGTTGAAATATTGCAATCACCCTTATCCAAAAATGAAATTTAAATCAACTTTTTAGCAGCAACACACTCACATTTTTCATAAAACAAACACATTTTTTTCAGGAATCTACTCTCTGGAACCTAAAACTAATTTTAAAAAAACATCTTTCTAGGCATCCACTGTCCCTAATCGTGCAAGAAAATTTCAATTGACTTGTTGAAATATTGCAATCACCCTTATTCAAAAACGAAATTTAAATCAACTTTTTAGCAGTAACACGCTCACATTTTTCATAAAACAAACAAATTTTTTTCAGGAATCTACTCTCTGAAACCTAATACTAATTTAAAAAAGAAATCTTTCTATGCATCCACTGTCCCTAATCGTGCAAGAAAATTTCAATTGACTTGTTGAAGTATTGCAATCACCCTTATCCAAAAACGAAATTTAAATCAACTTTTTAGCAGTAACACACTCACATTTTTCATAAAACAAACACATTTTTTTCAGGAATCTACTCTCTGGAACCTAAAACTAATTTTAAAAAAAATCTTTCTAGGCATCCACTGTCCCTAATCGTGCAAGAAAATTTCAATTGACTTGTTGAAATATTGCAATCACCCTTATCCAAAAATGAAATTTAAATCAACTTTTTAGCAGTAACACACTCACATTTTTCATAAAACAAACACATTTTTTTCAGGAATCTACTCTCTGGAACCTAAAACTAATTTTAAAAAAAACATCTTTCTAGGCATCCACTGTCCCTAATCGTACAAGAAAATTTCAATTGACTTGTTGAAATATTGCAATCACCCTTATTCAAAAACGAAATTTAAATCAACTTTTTAGCAGTAACACCCTCACATTTTTCATAAAACAAACACATTTTTTTCAGGAATCTACTCTCTGGAACCTAAAACTAATTTAAAAAAAAATCTTTCTAGGCATCCACTGTCCCTAATCGTGCAAGAAAATTTCAATTGACTTGTTGAAGTATTGCAATCACCCTTATCCAAAAACGAAATTTAAATCAACTTTTTAGCAGTAACCACACTCACATTTTTCATAAAACAAACACATTTTTTTCAGGAATCTACTCTCTGGAACCTAAAACTAATTTTTAAAAAACATCTTTCTAGGCATCCACTGTCCCTAATCGTGCAAGAAAATTTCAATTGACTTGTTGAAATATTGCAATCACCCTTATCCAAAAACGAAATTTAAATCAACTTTTAGCAGTAACACACTCACATTTTTCATAAAACAAACACATTTTTTCAGGAATCAACTCTCTGGAACCTAAAACAAATATAAAAAAAAACATCTTTCTATGCATCCACTCTCCCTAATCGTGCAAGAAAATTTCAATTAACTAGTTGAAATAATGCAATCATGCCTATCCTGAAGCTAAATTTAAATAAACTTTTTAGCAGTAACACACTCACATTTTTCATAAAACAAACACATTTTTTTCAGGAATCAACTCTCTGGAACCTAAAACAAATATAAAAAAAAGATCTTTCTATGCATCCACTCCCCCTAATCGTGCAAGAAAATTTCAATTAACTTGTTGAAATGATGCATTCATGCTTATCCTGAAACTAAATTTAAATCAACCTTTTGCAGTAACACACTCACATTTTTCATGAAACAAATAATTTTTTTTTCAGGAATCCACTCTCTGGAACCTATAACGAATTTGTAAAAAACATCTTTCTAGGCATCCACTCTCCCTAATCTTGCGAGAAAATTTCAATTAACTTGTTGAAATATTGCAATCACCTTTATCCAAAAACGATATTTAAATCAACTTTTTTGCAGTAACACACTCACATTTTTCATAAAACAAACACATTTTTTTTCAGGAATCTACTCTCTGGAACCTAAAACTAATTTTAAAAAAAACATCTTTCTAGGCATCCACTGTCCCTAATCGTGCAAGAAAATTTCAATTGACTTGTTGAAATATTGCAATCACCCTTATCCAAAAACGAAATTTAAATCAACTTTTTAGCAGTAACACACTCACATTTTTCATAAAACAAACACATTTTTTCAGGAATCAACTCTCTGGAACCTAAAACAAATATAAAAAAAAAACATCTTTCTATGCATCCACTCTCCCTAATCGTGCAAGAAAATTTCAATTAACTTGTTGAAATGATGCATTCACGCTTATCCTGAAACCAAATTTAAATCAACTTTTTTGCAGTAACACACTCACATTTTTCATGAAACAAATAATTTTTTTTTCAGGAATCCACTCTCTGGAACCTATAACGAATTTGTAAAAAACATCTTTCTAGGCATCCACTCTCCCTAATCTTGCAAGAAAATTTCAATTAACTTGTTGAAATATTGCAATCACCCTTATCCAAAAACAATATTTAAATCAACTTTTTTGCAGTAACACACTCACATTTTTCATAAAACAAACACATTTTTTTCAGGAATCTACTCTCTGGAACCTAAAACTAATTTTAAAAAAACATCTTTCTAGGCATCCACTGTCCCTAATCGTGCAAGAAAATTTCAATTGACTTGTTGAAATATTGCAATCACCCTTATCCAAAAATGAAATTTAAATCAACTTTTTAGCAGTAACACACTCACATTTTTCATAAAACAAACACATTTTTTTCAGGAATCTACTCTCTGGAACCTAAAACTAATTTTAAAAAAAACATCTTTCTAGGCATCCACTGTCCCTAATCGTACAAGAAAATTTCAATTGACTTGTTGAAATATTGCAATCTCCCTTATTCAAAAACGAAATTTAAATCAACTTTTTAGCAGTAACACCCTCACATTTTTCATAAAACAAACACATTTTTTTTCAGGAATCTACTCTCTGAAACCTAATACTAATTTAAAAAAGAAATCTTTCTATGCATCCACTGTCCCTAATCGTGCAAGAAAATTTCAATTGACTTGTTGAAGTATTGCAATCACCCTTATCCAAAAACGAAATTTAAATCAACGTTTTAGCAGTAACACACTCACATTTTTCATAAAACAAACACATTTTTTTCAGGAATCTACTCTCTGGAACCTAAAACTAATTTTAAAAAAACATCTTTCTAGGCATCCACTGTCCCTAATCGTGCAAGAAAATTTCAATTGACTTGTTGAAATATTGCAATCACCCTTATTCAAAAACGAAATTTAAATCAACTTTTTAGCAGTAACACCCTCACATTTTTCATAAAACAAACACATTTTTTTCAGGAATCTACTCTCTGAAACCTAAAACTAATAAAAAAAAAACATCTTTCTAGGCATCCACTCTCCCTAATCTTCCAAGAAAATTTCAATTAACTAGTTGAAATAATGCAATCATGCCTATCCTGAAGCTACATTTCAATAAACTTTTTAGCAGTAACACACTCATATTTTTCATAAAACAAACACATTTTTTTCAGGAATCAACTCTCTGGAACCTAAAACAAATATAAAAAAAACATCTTTCTATGCATCCACTCTCCCTAATCGTGCAAGAAAATTTCAATTAACTTGTTGAAATGATGCATTCACGCTTATCCTGAAACCAAATTTAAATCAACTTTTTTGCAGTAACACACTCACATTTTTCATGAAACAAATAATTTTTTTTTCAGGAATCCACTCTCTGGAACCTATAACGAATTTGTAAAAAACATCTTTCTAGGCATCCACTCTCCCTAATCTTGCAAGAAAATTTCAATTAACTTGTTGAAATATTGCAATCACCCTTATCCAAAAACAATATTTAAATCAACTTTTTTGCAGTAACACACTCACATTTTTCATAAAACAAACACATTTTTTTCAGGAATCTACTCTCTGGAACCTAAAACTAATTTTAAAAAAACATCTTTCTAGGCATCCACTGTCCCTAATCGTGCAAGAAAATTTCAATTGACTTGTTGAAATATTGCAATCACCCTTATCCAAAAATGAAATTTAAATCAACTTTTTAGCAGTAACACACTCACATTTTTCATAAAACAAACACATTTTTTTCAGGAATCTACTCTCTGGAACCTAAAACTAATTTTAAAAAAAACATCTTTCTAGGCATCCACTGTCCCTAATCGTACAAGAAAATTTCAATTGACTTGTTGAAATATTGCAATCACCCTTATCCAAAAATGAAATTTAAATCAACTTTTTAGCAGTAACACACTCACATTTTTCATAAAACAAACACATTTTTTCAGGAATCAACTCTCTGGAACCTAAAACAAATATAAAAAAAAATCTTTCTATGCATCCACTCTCCCTAATCGTGCAAGAAAATTTCAATTAACTTGTTGAAATGATGCATTCACGCTTATCCTGAAACTAAATTTAAATCAACTTTTTTGCAGTAACACACTCACATTTTTCATGAAACAAATAATTCTTTTTTCAGGAATCTACTCTCTGGAACCTATAACGAATTTGTAAAAAACATCTTTCTAGGCATCCACTCTCCCTAATCTTGCAAGAAAATTTCAATTAACTTGTTGAAATATTGCAATCACCCTTATCCAAAAACGATATTTAAATCAACTTTTTTGCAGTAACACACTCACATTTTTCATAAAACAAACACATTTTTTTCAGGAATCTACTCTCTGGAACCTAAAACTAATTTTAAAAAAACATCTTTCTAGGCATCCACTGTCCCTAATCGTGCAAGAAAATTTCAATTGACTTGTTGAAATATTGCAATCACCCTTATCCAAAAATGAAATTTAAATCAACTTTTTAGCAGCAACACACTCACATTTTTCATAAAACAAACAAATTTTTTTCAGGAATCTACTCTCTGGAACCTAAAACTAATTTTAAAAAAACATCTTTCTAGGCATCCACTGTCCCTAATCGTGCAAGAAAATTTCAATTGACTTGTTGAAATATTGCAATCACCCTTATTCAAAAACGAAATTTAAATCAACTTTTTAGCAGTAACACCCTCACATTTTTCATAAAACAAACACATTTTTTTTCAGGAATCTACTCTCTGAAACCTAATACTAATTTAAAAAAGAAATCTTTCTATGCATCCACTGTCCCTAATCGTGCAAGAAAATTTCAATTGACTTGTTGAAGTATTGCAATCACCCTTATCCAAAAACGAAATTTAAATCAACTTTTTAGCAGTAACACACTCACATTTTTCATAAAACAAACACATTTTTTTCAGGAATCTACTCTCTGGAACCTAAAACTAATTTTAAAAAAACATCTTTATAGGCATCCACTGTCCCTAATCGTGCAAGAAAATTTCAATTGACTTGTTGAAATATTGCAATCACCCTTATCCAAAAACGAAATTTAAATCAACTTTTTAGCAGTAACACACTCACATTTTTCATAAAACAAACACATTTTTTTCAGGAATCTACTCTCTGAAACCTAAAACTAATTTTAAAAAAACATCTTTCTAGGCATCCACTGTCCCTAATCGTGCAAGAAAATTTCAATTGACTTGTTGAAATATTGCAATCACCCTCATCCAAAAACAAAATTTAAATCAACTTTTTAGCAGTAACACACTCACATTTTTCATAAAACAAACACATTTTTTCAGGAATCAACTCTCTGGAACCTAAAACAAATATAAAAAAAACATCTTTCTAGTCATCCACTGTCCCTAATCGTGCAAGAAAATTTCAATTGACTTGTTGAAATATTGCATTCACGCTTATCCTGAAACTAAATTTAAATCAACTTTTTTGCAGTAACACACTCACATTTTTCATGAAACAAATAATTTTTTTTCAGGAATCCACTCTCTGGAACCTATAACGAATTTGTAAAAAACATCTTTCTAGGCATCCACTCTCCCTAATCTTGCAAGAAAATTTCAATTAACTTGTTGAAATATTGCAATCACCCTTATCCAAAAACGATATTTAAATCAACTTTTTTGCAGTAACACACTCACATTTTTCATAAAACAAACACATTTTTTTCAGGAATCTACTCTCTGGAACCTAAAACTAATTTTAAAAAAACATCTTTCTAGGCATCCACTGTCCCTAATCGTGCAAGAAAATTTCAATTGACTTGTTGAAATATTGCAATCACCCTTATCCAAAAATGAAATTTAAATCAACTTTTTAGCAGCAACACACTCACATTTTTCATAAAACAAACACATTTTTTTCAGGAATCTACTCTCTGGAACCTAAAACTAATTTTAAAAAAACATCTTTCTAGGCATCCACTGTCCCTAATCGTGCAAGAAAATTTCAATTGACTTGTTGAAATATTGCAATCACCCTTATTCAAAAATGAAATTTAAATCAACTTTTTAGCAGTAACACCCTCACATTTTTCATAAAACAAACACATTTTTTTTCAGGAATCTACTCTCTGAAACCTAATACTAATTTAAAAAAGAAATCTTTCTATGCATCCACTGTCCCTAATCGTGCAAGAAAATTTCAATTGACTTGTTGAAGTATTGCAATCACCCTTATCCAAAAACGAAATTTAAATCAACTTTTTAGCAGTAACACACTCACATTTTTCATAAAACAAACACATTTTTTTCAGGAATCTACTCTCTGGAACCTAAAACTAATTTTAAAAAAACATCTTTCTAGGCATCCACTGTCCCTAATCGTGCAAGAAAATTTCAATTGACTTGTTGAAATATTGCAATCACCCTTATTCAAAAACGAAATTTAAATCAACTTTTTAGCAGTAACACCCTCACATTTTTCATAAAACAAACACATTTTTTTCAGGAATCTACTCTCTGAAACCTAAAACTAATTAAAAAAAAACATCTTTCTAGGCATCCACTCTCCCTAATCTTCCAAGAAAATTTCAATTAACTAGTTGAAATAATGCAATCATGCCTATCCTGAAGCTACATTTAAATAAACTTTTTAGCAGTAACACACTCATATTTTTCATAAAACAAACACATTTTTTTCAGGAATCAACTCTCTGGAACCTAAAACAAATATAAAAAAAACATCTTTCTATGCATCCACTCTCCCTAATTGTGCAAGAAAATTTCAATTAACTTGTTGAAATGATGCATTCACGCTTATCCTGAAACCAAATTTAAATCAACTTTTTTGCAGTAACACACTCACATTTTTCATAAAACAAACACATTTTTTTTCAGGAATCTACTCTCTGGAACCTAAAACTAATTTTAAAAAAACATCTTTCTAGGCATCCACTGTCCCTAATCGTGCAAGAAAATTTCAATTGACTTGTTGAAGTATTGCAATCACCCTTATCCAAAAACGAAATTTAAATCAACTTTTTAGCAGTAACACACTCACATTTTTCATAAAACAAACACATTTTTTTCAGGAATCTACTCTCTGGAACCTAAAACTAATTTTAAAAAAAATCTTTCTAGGCATCCACTGTCCCTAATCGTGCAAGAAAATTTCAATTGACTTGTTGAAATATTGCAATCACCCTTATCCAAAAATGAAATTTAAATCAACTTTTTAGCAGTAACACACTCACATTTTTCATAAAACAAACACATTTTTTTCAGGAATCTACTCTCTGGAACCTAAAACTAATTTTAAAAAAAACATCTTTCTAGGCATCCACTGTCCCTAATCGTACAAGAAAATTTCAATTGACTTGTTGAAATATTGCAATCACCCTTATTCAAAAACGAAATTTAAATCAACTTTTTAGCAGTAACACCCTCACATTTTTCATAAAACAAACACATTTTTTTCAGGAATCTACTCTCTGGAACC
Source organism: Lissotriton vulgaris (assembly GCF_964263255.1). Taxonomy (NCBI): domain Eukaryota; kingdom Metazoa; phylum Chordata; class Amphibia; order Caudata; family Salamandridae; genus Lissotriton; species Lissotriton vulgaris. Next base: position 20,504 of record NW_028244950.1, read on the forward strand.
TAAAACTAATTTAAAAAAAAATCTTTCTAGGCATCCACTGTCCCTAATCGTGCAAGAAAATTTCAATTGACTTGTTGAAGTATTGCAATCACCCTTATCCAAAAACGAAATTTAAATCAACTTTTTAGCAGTAACCACACTCACATTTTTCATAAAACAAACACATTTTTTTCAGGAATCTACTCTCTGGAACCTAAAACTAATTTTTAAAAAACATCTTTCTAGGCATCCACTGTCCCTAATCGTGCAAGAAAATTTCAATTGACTTGTTGAAATATTGCAATCACCCTTATCCAAAAACGAAATTTAAATCAACTTTTTAGCAGTAACACACTCACATTTTTCATAAAACAAACACATTTTTTCAGGAATCAACTCTCTGGAACCTAAAACAAATATAAAAAAAACATCTTTCTATGCATCCACTCTCCCTAATCGTGCAAGAAAATTTCAATTAACTAGTTGAAATAATGCAATCATGCCTATCCTGAAGCTAAATTTAAATAAACTTTTTAGCAGTAACACACTCACATTTTTCATAAAACAAACACATTTTTTTCAGGAATCAACTCTCTGGAACCTAAAACAAATATAAAAAAAAGATCTTTCTATGCATCCACTCCCCCTAATCGTGCAAGAAAATTTCAATTAACTTGTTGAAATGATGCATTCATGCTTATCCTGAAACTAAATTTAAATCAACCTTTTGCAGTAACACACTCACATTTTTCATGAAACAAATAATTTTTTTTTCAGGAATCCACTCTCTGGAACCTATAACGAATTTGTAAAAAACATCTTTCTAGGCATCCACTCTCCCTAATCTTGCGAGAAAATTTCAATTAACTTGTTGAAATATTGCAATCACCTTTATCCAAAAACGATATTTAAATCAACTTTTTTGCAGTAACACACTCACATTTTTCATAAAACAAACACATTTTTTTCAGGAATCTACTCTCTGGAACCTAAAACTAATTTTAAAAAAAACATCTTTCTAGGCATCCACTGTCCCTAATCGTGCAAGAAAATTTCAATTGACTTGTTGAAATATTGCAATCACCCTTATCCAAAAACGAAATTTAAATCAACTTTTTAGCAGTAACACACTCACATTTTTCATAAAACAAACACATTTTTTCAGGAATCAACTCTCTGGAACCTAAAACAAATATAAAAAAAAAACATCTTTCTATGCATCCACTCTCCCTAATCGTGCAAGAAAATTTCAATTAACTTGTTGAAATGATGCATTCACGCTTATCCTGAAACTAAATTTAAATCAACTTTTTTGCAGTAACACACTCACATTTTTCATGAAACAAATAATTTTTTTTTCAGGAATCCACTCTCTGGAACCTATAACGAATTTGTAAAAAACATCTTTCTAGGCATCCACTCTCCCTAATCTTGCAAGAAAATTTCAATTAACTTGTTGAAATATTGCAATCACCCTTATCCAAAAACGATATTTAAATCAACTTTTTTGCAGTAACACACTCACATTTTTCATAAAACAAACACATTTTTTTCAGGAATCTACTCTCTGGAACCTAAAACTAATTTTAAAAAAACATCTTTCTAGGCATCCACTGTCCCTAATCGTGCAAGAAAATTTCAATTGACTTGTTGAAATATTGCAATCACCCTTATCCAAAAATGAAATTTAAATCAACTTTTTAGCAGTAACACACTCACATTTTTCATAAAACAAACACATTTTTTTCAGGAATCTACTCTCTGGAACCTAAAACTAATTTTAAAAAAACATCTTTCTAGGCATCCACTGTCCCTAATCGTGCAAGAAAATTTCAATTGACTTGTTGAAATATTGCAATCACCCTTATTCAAAAACGAAATTTAAATCAACTTTTTAGCAGTAACACCCTCACATTTTTCATAAAACAAACACATTTTTTTCAGGAATCTACTCTCTGAAACCTAATACTAATTTAAAAAAGAAATCTTTCTATGCATCCACTGTCCCTAATCGTGCAAGAAAATTTCAATTGACTTGTTGAAGTATTGCAATCACCCTTATCCAAAAACGAAATTTAAATCAACTTTTTAGCAGTAACACACTCACATTTTTCATAAAACAAACACATTTTTTTCAGGAATCTACTCTCTGGAACCTAAAACTAATTTTAAAAAAACATCTTTCTAGGCATCCACTGTCCCTAATCGTGCAAGAAAATTTCAATTGACTTGTTGAAATATTGCAATCACCCTTATCCAAAAACGAAATTTAAATCAACTTTTTAGCAGTAACACACTCACATTTTTCATAAAACAAACACATTTTTTCAGGAATCTACTCTCTGAAACCTAAAACTAATTTAAAAAAACATCTTTCTAGGCATCCACTGTCCCTAATCTTGCAAGAAAATGTCAATTGGCTTGTTGAAATATTGCAATCACCCTTATCCAAAAACGAAATTTAAATCAACTTTTTAGCAGTAACACACTCACATTTTTCATGAAACAAACACATTTTTTTCAGGAATCAACTCTCTGGAACCTAAAACAAATATAAAAAAACATCTTTCTATGTATCCACTCTCCCTAATTGTGCAAGAAAATTTCAATTAACTAGTTGAAATAATGCAATCACGCCTATCCTGAAGCTAAATTTAAATAAACTTTTTAGCAGTAACACACTCACATTTTTCATGAAACAAACACATTTTTTTCAGGAATCAACTCTCTGGAACCTAAAACAGATATAAAAAAAATCTTTCTATGCATCCACTCTCCTTAATCGTGCAAGAAAATTTCAATTAACTTGTTGAAATGATGCATTCATGCTTATCCTGAAACTAAATTTTAATCAACTTTTTTGCAGTAACACACTCACATTTTTCATGAAACAAATAATTTTTTTTTCAGGAATCCACTCTCTGGAACCTATAACGAATTTGTAAAAAATATCTTTCTAGGCATCCACTCTCCCTAATCTTGCAAGAAAATTTCAATTAACTTGTTGAAATATTGCAATCACCCTTATCCAAAAACGATATTTAAATCAACTTTTTTGCAGTAACACACTCACATTTTTCATAAAACAAACACATTTTTTTCAGGAATCTACTCTCTGGAACCTAAAACTAATTTTAAAAAAACATCTTTCTAGGCATCCACTGTCCCTAATCGTGCAAGAAAATTTCAATTGACTTGTTGAAATATTGCAATCACCCTTATCCAAAAATGAAATTTAAATCAACTTTTTAGCAGCAACACACTCACATTTTTCATAAAACAAACACATTTTTTTCAGGAATCTACTCTCTGGAACCTAAAACTAATTTTAAAAAAACATCTTTCTAGGCATCCACTGTCCCTAATCGTGCAAGAAAATTTCAATTGACTTGTTGAAATATTGCAATCACCCTTATTCAAAAACGAAATTTAAATCAACTTTTTAGCAGTAACACCCTCACATTTTTCATAAAACAAACAAATTTTTTTCAGGAATCTACTCTCTGAAACCTAATACTAATTTAAAAAAGAAATCTTTCTATGCATCCACTGTCCCTAATCGTGCAAGAAAATTTCAATTGACTTGTTGAAGTATTGCAATCACCCTTATCCAAAAACGAAATTTAAATCAACTTTTTAGCAGTAACACACTCACATTTTTCATAAAACAAACACATTTTTTTCAGGAATCTACTCTCTGGAACCTAAAACTAATTTTAAAAAAACATCTTTCTAGGCATCCACTGTCCCTAATCGTGCAAGAAAATTTCAATTGACTTGTTGAAATATTGCAATCACCCTTATTCAAAAACGAAATTTAAATCAACTTTTTAGCAGTAACACCCTCACATTTTTCATAAAACAAACACATTTTTTTCAGGAATCTACTCTCTGGAACCTAAAACTAATTTAAAAAAAACATCTTTCTAGGCATCCACTGTCCCTAATCGTGCAAGAAAATTTCAATTGACTTGTTGAAATATTGCAATCACCCTTATCCAAAAATGAAATTTAAATCAACTTTTTAGCAGCAACACACTCACATTTTTCATAAAACAAACACATTTTTTTCAGGAATCTACTCTCTGGAACCTAAAACTAATTTTAAAAAAACATCTTTCTAGGCATCCACTGTCCCTAATCGTGCAAGAAAATTTCAATTGACTTGTTGAAATATTGCAATCACCCTTATTCAAAAACGAAATTTAAATCAACTTTTTAGCAGTAACACCCTCACATTTTTCATAAAACAAACAATTTTTTTTCAGGAATCTACTCTCTGAAACCTAATACTAATTTAAAAAAGAAATCTTTCTATGCATCCACTGTCCCTAATCGTGCAAGAAAATTTCAATTGACTTGTTGAAGTATTGCAATCACCCTTATCCAAAAATGAAATTTAAATCAACTTTTTAGCAGCAACACACTCACATTTTTCATAAAACAAACACATTTTTTTCAGGAATCTACTCTCTGGAACCTAAAACTAATTTAAAAAAAACATCTTTCTAGGCATCCACTGTCCCTAATCGTGCAAGAAAATTTCAATTGACTTGTTGAAATATTGCAATCACCCTTATCCAAAAATGAAATTTAAATCAACTTTTTAGCAGCAACACACTCACATTTTTCATAAAACAAACACATTTTTTTCAGGAATCTACTCTCTGGAACCTAAAACTAATTTAAAAAAACATCTTTCTAGGCATCCACTGTCCCTAATCTTGCAAGAAAATGTCAATTGGCTTGTTGAAATATTGCAATCACCCTTATCCAAAAACGAAATTTAAATCAACTTTTTAGCAGTAACACACTCACATTTTTCATGAAACAAACACATTTTTTTCAGGAATCAACTCTCTGGAACCTAAAACAAATATAAAAAACATCTTTCTATGTATCCACTCTCCCTAATTGTGCAAGAAAATTTCAATTAACTAGTTGAAATAATGCAATCACGCCTATCCTGAAGCTAAATTTAAATAAACTTTTTAGCAGTAACACACTCACATTTTTCATGAAACAAACACATTTTTTTCAGGAATCAACTCTCTGGAACCTAAAACAGATATAAAAAAAATCTTTCTATGCATCCACTCTCCTTAATCGTGCAAGAAAATTTCAATTAACTTGTTGAAATGATGCATTCATGCTTATCCTGAAACTAAATTTAAATCAACTTTTTTGCAGTAACACACTCACATTTTTCATGAAACAAATAATTTTTTTTTCAGGAATCCACTCTCTGGAACCTATAACGAATTTGTAAAAAATATCTTTCTAGGCATCCACTCTCCCTAATCTTGCAAGAAAATTTCAATTAACTTGTTGAAATATTGCAATCACCCTTATCCAAAAACGATATTTAAATCAACTTTTTTGCAGTAACACACTCACATTTTTCATAAAACAAACACATTTTTTTCAGGAATCTACTCTCTGGAACCTAAAACTAATTTTAAAAAAACATCTTTCTAGGCATCCACTGTCCCTAATCGTGCAAGAAAATTTCAATTGACTTGTTGAAATATTGCAATCACCCTTATCCAAAAATGAAATTTAAATCAACTTTTTAGCAGCAACACACTCACATTTTTCATAAAACAAACACATTTTTTTCAGGAATCTACTCTCTGGAACCTAAAACTAATTTTAAAAAAACATCTTTCTAGGCATCCACTGTCCCTAATCGTGCAAGAAAATTTCAATTGGCTTGTTGAAATATTGCAATCACCCTTATTCAAAAACGAAATTTAAATCAACTTTTTAGCAGTAACACCCTCACATTTTTCATAAAACAAACACATTTTTTTCAGGAATCTACTCTCTGAAACCTAATACTAATTTAAAAAAGAAATCTTTCTATGCATCCACTGTCCCTAATCGTGCAAGAAAATTTCAATTGACTTGTTGAAGTATTGCAATCACCCTTATCCAAAAACGAAATTTAAATCAACTTTTTAGCAGTAACACACTCACATTTTTCATAAAACAAACACATTTTTTTCAGGAATCTACTCTCTGGAACCTAAAACTAATTTTAAAAAAACATCTTTCTAGGCATCCACTGTCCCTAATCGTGCAAGAAAATTTCAATTGACTTGTTGAAATATTGCAATCACCCTTATTCAAAAACGAAATTTAAATCAACTTTTTAGCAGTAACACCCTCACATTTTTCATAAAACAAACACATTTTTTTCAGGAATCTACTCTCTGGAACCTAAAACTAATTTAAAAAAAACATCTTTCTAGGCATCCACTGTCCCTAATCGTGCAAGAAAATTTCAATTGACTTGTTGAAATATTGCAATCACCCTTATCCAAAAATGAAATTTAAATCAACTTTTTAGCAGCAACACACTCACATTTTTCATAAAACAAACACATTTTTTTCAGGAATCTACTCTCTGGAACCTAAAACTAATTTTAAAAAAACATCTTTCTAGGCATCCACTGTCCCTAATCGTGCAAGAAAATTTCAATTGACTTGTTGAAATATTGCAATCACCCTTATTCAAAAACGAAATTTAAATCAACTTTTTAGCAGTAACACGCTCACATTTTTCATAAAACAAACAAATTTTTTTCAGGAATCTACTCTCTGAAACCTAATACTAATTTAAAAAAGAAATCTTTCTATGCATCCACTGTCCCTAATCGTGCAAGAAAATTTCAATTGACTTGTTGAAGTATTGCAATCACCCTTATCCAAAAACGAAATTTAAATCAACTTTTTAGCAGTAACACACTCACATTTTTCATAAAACAAACACATTTTTTTCAGGAATCTACTCTCTGGAACCTAAAACTAATTTTAAAAAAACATCTTTCTAGGCATCCACTGTCCCTAATCGTGCAAGAAAATTTCAATTGACTTGTTGAAATATTGCAATCACCCTTATCCAAAAACGAAATTTAAATCAACTTTTTAGCAGTAACACACTCACATTTTTCATAAAACAAACACATTTTTTCAGGAATCTACTCTCTGAAACCTAAAACTAATTTAAAAAAACATCTTTCTAGGCATCCACTGTCCCTAATCTTGCAAGAAAATGTCAATTGGCTTGTTGAAATATTGCAATCACCCTTATCCAAAAACGAAATTTAAATCAACTTTTTAGCAGTAACACACTCACATTTTTCATGAAACAAACACATTTTTTTCAGGAATCAACTCTCTGGAACCTAAAACAAATATAAAAAAACATCTTTCTATGTATCCACTCTCCCTAATTGTGCAAGAAAATTTCAATTAACTAGTTGAAATAATGCAATCACGCCTATCCTGAAGCTAAATTTAAATAAACTTTTTAGCAGTAACACACTCACATTTTTCATGAAACAAACACATTTTTTTCAGGAATCAACTCTCTGGAACCTAAAACAGATATAAAAAAAATCTTTCTATGCATCCACTCTCCTTAATCGTGCAAGAAAATTTCAATTAACTTGTTGAAATGATGCATTCATGCTTATCCTGAAACTAAATTTAAATCAACTTTTTTGCAGTAACACACTCACATTTTTCATGAAACAAATAATTTTTTTTTCAGGAATCCACTCTCTGGAACCTATAACGAATTTGTAAAAAATATCTTTCTAGGCATCCACTCTCCCTAATCTTGCAAGAAAATTTCAATTAACTTGTTGAAATATTGCAATCACCCTTATCCAAAAACGATATTTAAATCAACTTTTTTGCAGTAACACACTCACATTTTTCATAAAACAAACACATTTTATTCAGGAATCTACTCTCTGGAACCTAAAACTAATTTAAAAAAAACATCTTTCTAGGCATCCACTGTCCCTAATCGTGCAAGAAAATTTCAATTGACTTGTTGAAATATTGCAATCACCCTTATCCAAAAATGAAATTTAAATCAACTTTTTAGCAGCAACACACTCACATTTTTCATAAAACAAACACATTTTTTTCAGGAATCTACTCTCTGGAACCTAAAACTAATTTTAAAAAAACATCTTTCTAGGCATCCACTGTCCCTAATCGTGCAAGAAAATTTCAATTGACTTGTTGAAATATTGCAATCACCCTTATTCAAAAACGAAATTTAAATCAACTTTTTAGCAGTAACACCCTCACATTTTTCATAAAACAAACAAATTTTTTTCAGGAATCTACTCTCTGAAACCTAATACTAATTTAAAAAAGAAATCTTTCTATGCATCCACTGTCCCTAATCGTGCAAGAAAATTTCAATTGACTTGTTGAAGTATTGCAATCACCCTTATCCAAAAACGAAATTTAAATCAACTTTTTAGCAGTAACACACTCACATTTTTCATAAAACAAACACATTTTTTTCAGGAATCTACTCTCTGGAACCTAAAACTAATTTTAAAAAAACATCTTTCTAGGCATCCACTGTCCCTAATCGTGCAAGAAAATTTCAATTGACTTGTTGAAATATTGCAATCACCCTTATTCAAAAACGAAATTTAAATCAACTTTTTAGCAGTAACACCCTCACATTTTTCATAAAACAAACACATTTTTTTCAGGAATCTACTCTCTGGAACCTAAAACTAATTTAAAAAAAACATCTTTCTAGGCATCCACTGTCCCTAATCGTGCAAGAAAATTTCAATTGACTTGTTGAAATATTGCAATCACCCTTATCCAAAAATGAAATTTAAATCAACTTTTTAGCAGCAACACACTCACATTTTTCATAAAACAAACACATTTTTTTCAGGAATCTACTCTCTGGAACCTAAAACTAATTTTAAAAAAACATCTTTCTAGGCATCCACTGTCCCTAATCGTGCAAGAAAATTTCAATTGACTTGTTGAAATATTGCAATCACCCTTATTCAAAAACGAAATTTAAATCAACTTTTTAGCAGTAACACGCTCACATTTTTCATAAAACAAACAAATTTTTTTCAGGAATCTACTCTCTGAAACCTAATACTAATTTAAAAAAGAAATCTTTCTATGCATCCACTGTCCCTAATCGTGCAAGAAAATTTCAATTGACTTGTTGAAGTATTGCAATCACCCTTATCCAAAAACGAAATTTAAATCAACTTTTTAGCAGTAACACACTCACATTTTTCATAAAACAAACACATTTTTTTCAGGAATCTACTCTCTGGAACCTAAAACTAATTTTAAAAAAAATCTTTCTAGGCATCCACTGTCCCTAATCGTGCAAGAAAATTTCAATTGACTTGTTGAAATATTGCAATCACCCTTATCCAAAAATGAAATTTAAATCAACTTTTTAGCAGTAACACACTCACATTTTTCATAAAACAAACACATTTTTTTCAGGAATCTACTCTCTGGAACCTAAAACTAATTTAAAAAAAAACATCTTTCTAGGCATCCACTGTCCCTAATCGTACAAGAAAATTTCAATTGACTTGTTGAAATATTGCAATCACCCTTATTCAAAAACGAAATTTAAATCAACTTTTTAGCAGTAACACCCTCACATTTTTCATAAAACAAACACATTTTTTTCAGGAATCTACTCTCTGGAACCTAAAACTAATTTAAAAAAAAATCTTTCTAGGCATCCACTGTCCCTAATCGTGCAAGAAAATTTCAATTGACTTGTTGAAGTATTGCAATCACCCTTATCCAAAAACGAAATTTAAATCAACTTTTTAGCAGTAACCACACTCACATTTTTCATAAAACAAACACATTTTTTTCAGGAATCTACTCTCTGGAACCTAAAACTAATTTTTAAAAAACATCTTTCTAGGCATCCACTGTCCCTAATCGTGCAAGAAAATTTCAATTGACTTGTTGAAATATTGCAATCACCCTTATCCAAAAACGAAATTTAAATCAACTTTTTAGCAGTAACACACTCACATTTTTCATAAAACAAACACATTTTTTCAGGAATCAACTCTCTGGAACCTAAAACAAATATAAAAAAAACATCTTTCTATGCATCCACTCTCCCTAATCGTGCAAGAAAATTTCAATTAACTAGTTGAAATAATGCAATCATGCCTATCCTGAAGCTAAATTTAAATAAACTTTTTAGCAGTAACACACTCACATTTTTCATAAAACAAACACATTTTTTTCAGGAATCAACTCTCTGGAACCTAAAACAAATATAAAAAAAAGATCTTTCTATGCATCCACTCCCCCTAATCGTGCAAGAAAATTTCAATTAACTTGTTGAAATGATGCATTCATGCTTATCCTGAAACTAAATTTAAATCAACCTTTTGCAGTAACACACTCACATTTTTCATGAAACAAATAATTTTTTTTTCAGGAATCCACTCTCTGGAACCTATAACGAATTTGTAAAAAACATCTTTCTAGGCATCCACTCTCCCTAATCTTGCGAGAAAATTTCAATTAACTTGTTGAAATATTGCAATCACCTTTATCCAAAAACGATATTTAAATCAACTTTTTTGCAGTAACACACTCACATTTTTCATAAAACAAACACATTTTTTTCAGGAATCTACTCTCTGGAACCTAAAACTAATTTTAAAAAAAACATCTTTCTAGGCATCCACTGTCCCTAATCGTGCAAGAAAATTTCAATTGACTTGTTGAAATATTGCAATCACCCTTATCCAAAAACGAAATTTAAATCAACTTTTTAGCAGTAACACACTCACATTTTTCATAAAACAAACACATTTTTTCAGGAATCAACTCTCTGGAACCTAAAACAAATATAAAAAAAAAACATCTTTCTATGCATCCACTCTCCCTAATCGTGCAAGAAAATTTCAATTAACTTGTTGAAATGATGCATTCACGCTTATCCTGAAACCAAATTTAAATCAACTTTTTTGCAGTAACACACTCACATTTTTCATGAAACAAATAATTTTTTTTTCAGGAATCCACTCTCTGGAACCTATAACGAATTTGTAAAAAACATCTTTCTAGGCATCCACTCTCCCTAATCTTGCAAGAAAATTTCAATTAACTTGTTGAAATATTGCAATCACCCTTATCCAAAAACAATATTTAAATCAACTTTTTTGCAGTAACACACTCACATTTTTCATAAAACAAACACATTTTTTTCAGGAATCTACTCTCTGGAACCTAAAACTAATTTTAAAAAAACATCTTTCTAGGCATCCACTGTCCCTAATCGTGCAAGAAAATTTCAATTGACTTGTTGAAATATTGCAATCACCCTTATCCAAAAATGAAATTTAAATCAACTTTTTAGCAGTAACACACTCACATTTTTCATAAAACAAACACATTTTTTTCAGGAATCTACTCTCTGGAACCTAAAACTAATTTTAAAAAAAACATCTTTCTAGGCATCCACTGTCCCTAATCGTACAAGAAAATTTCAATTGACTTGTTGAAATATTGCAATCTCCCTTATTCAAAAACGAAATTTAAATCAACTTTTTAGCAGTAACACCCTCACATTTTTCATAAAACAAACACATTTTTTTTCAGGAATCTACTCTCTGAAACCTAATACTAATTTAAAAAAGAAATCTTTCTATGCATCCACTGTCCCTAATCGTGCAAGAAAATTTCAATTGACTTGTTGAAGTATTGCAATCACCCTTATCCAAAAACGAAATTTAAATCAACGTTTTAGCAGTAACACACTCACATTTTTCATAAAACAAACACATTTTTTTCAGGAATCTACTCTCTGGAACCTAAAACTAATTTTAAAAAAACATCTTTCTAGGCATCCACTGTCCCTAATCGTGCAAGAAAATTTCAATTGACTTGTTGAAATATTGCAATCACCCTTATTCAAAAACGAAATTTAAATCAACTTTTTAGCAGTAACACCCTCACATTTTTCATAAAACAAACACATTTTTTTCAGGAATCTACTCTCTGAAACCTAAAACTAATAAAAAAAAAACATCTTTCTAGGCATCCACTCTCCCTAATCTTCCAAGAAAATTTCAATTAACTAGTTGAAATAATGCAATCATGCCTATCCTGAAGCTACATTTCAATAAACTTTTTAGCAGTAACACACTCATATTTTTCATAAAACAAACACATTTTTTTCAGGAATCAACTCTCTGGAACCTAAAACAAATATAAAAAAAACATCTTTCTATGCATCCACTCTCCCTAATCGTGCAAGAAAATTTCAATTAACTTGTTGAAATGATGCATTCACGCTTATCCTGAAACCAAATTTAAATCAACTTTTTTGCAGTAACACACTCACATTTTTCATGAAACAAATAATTTTTTTTTCAGGAATCCACTCTCTGGAACCTATAACGAATTTGTAAAAAACATCTTTCTAGGCATCCACTCTCCCTAATCTTGCAAGAAAATTTCAATTAACTTGTTGAAATATTGCAATCACCCTTATCCAAAAACAATATTTAAATCAACTTTTTTGCAGTAACACACTCACATTTTTCATAAAACAAACACATTTTTTTCAGGAATCTACTCTCTGGAACCTAAAACTAATTTTAAAAAAACATCTTTCTAGGCATCCACTGTCCCTAATCGTGCAAGAAAATTTCAATTGACTTGTTGAAATATTGCAATCACCCTTATCCAAAAATGAAATTTAAATCAACTTTTTAGCAGTAACACACTCACATTTTTCATAAAACAAACACATTTTTTTCAGGAATCTACTCTCTGGAACCTAAAACTAATTTTAAAAAAAACATCTTTCTAGGCATCCACTGTCCCTAATCGTACAAGAAAATTTCAATTGACTTGTTGAAATATTGCAATCACCCTTATCCAAAAATGAAATTTAAATCAACTTTTTAGCAGTAACACACTCACATTTTTCATAAAACAAACACATTTTTTCAGGAATCAACTCTCTGGAACCTAAAACAAATATAAAAAAAAATCTTTCTATGCATCCACTCTCCCTAATCGTGCAAGAAAATTTCAATTAACTTGTTGAAATGATGCATTCACGCTTATCCTGAAACTAAATTTAAATCAACTTTTTTGCAGTAACACACTCACATTTTTCATGAAACAAATAATTCTTTTTTCAGGAATCTACTCTCTGGAACCTATAACGAATTTGTAAAAAACATCTTTCTAGGCATCCACTCTCCCTAATCTTGCAAGAAAATTTCAATTAACTTGTTGAAATATTGCAATCACCCTTATCCAAAAACGATATTTAAATCAACTTTTTTGCAGTAACACACTCACATTTTTCATAAAACAAACACATTTTTTTCAGGAATCTACTCTCTGGAACCTAAAACTAATTTTAAAAAAACATCTTTCTAGGCATCCACTGTCCCTAATCGTGCAAGAAAATTTCAATTGACTTGTTGAAATATTGCAATCACCCTTATCCAAAAATGAAATTTAAATCAACTTTTTAGCAGCAACACACTCACATTTTTCATAAAACAAACAAATTTTTTTCAGGAATCTACTCTCTGGAACCTAAAACTAATTTTAAAAAAACATCTTTCTAGGCATCCACTGTCCCTAATCGTGCAAGAAAATTTCAATTGACTTGTTGAAATATTGCAATCACCCTTATTCAAAAACGAAATTTAAATCAACTTTTTAGCAGTAACACCCTCACATTTTTCATAAAACAAACACATTTTTTTTCAGGAATCTACTCTCTGAAACCTAATACTAATTTAAAAAAGAAATCTTTCTATGCATCCACTGTCCCTAATCGTGCAAGAAAATTTCAATTGACTTGTTGAAGTATTGCAATCACCCTTATCCAAAAACGAAATTTAAATCAACTTTTTAGCAGTAACACACTCACATTTTTCATAAAACAAACACATTTTTTTCAGGAATCTACTCTCTGGAACCTAAAACTAATTTTAAAAAAACATCTTTATAGGCATCCACTGTCCCTAATCGTGCAAGAAAATTTCAATTGACTTGTTGAAATATTGCAATCACCCTTATCCAAAAACGAAATTTAAATCAACTTTTTAGCAGTAACACACTCACATTTTTCATAAAACAAACACATTTTTTTCAGGAATCTACTCTCTGAAACCTAAAACTAATTTTAAAAAAACATCTTTCTAGGCATCCACTGTCCCTAATCGTGCAAGAAAATTTCAATTGACTTGTTGAAATATTGCAATCACCCTCATCCAAAAACAAAATTTAAATCAACTTTTTAGCAGTAACACACTCACATTTTTCATAAAACAAACACATTTTTTCAGGAATCAACTCTCTGGAACCTAAAACAAATATAAAAAAAACATCTTTCTAGTCATCCACTGTCCCTAATCGTGCAAGAAAATTTCAATTGACTTGTTGAAATATTGCATTCACGCTTATCCTGAAACTAAATTTAAATCAACTTTTTTGCAGTAACACACTCACATTTTTCATGAAACAAATAATTTTTTTTCAGGAATCCACTCTCTGGAACCTATAACGAATTTGTAAAAAACATCTTTCTAGGCATCCACTCTCCCTAATCTTGCAAGAAAATTTCAATTAACTTGTTGAAATATTGCAATCACCCTTATCCAAAAACGATATTTAAATCAACTTTTTTGCAGTAACACACTCACATTTTTCATAAAACAAACACATTTTTTTCAGGAATCTACTCTCTGGAACCTAAAACTAATTTTAAAAAAACATCTTTCTAGGCATCCACTGTCCCTAATCGTGCAAGAAAATTTCAATTGACTTGTTGAAATATTGCAATCACCCTTATCCAAAAATGAAATTTAAATCAACTTTTTAGCAGCAACACACTCACATTTTTCATAAAACAAACACATTTTTTTCAGGAATCTACTCTCTGGAACCTAAAACTAATTTTAAAAAAACATCTTTCTAGGCATCCACTGTCCCTAATCGTGCAAGAAAATTTCAATTGACTTGTTGAAATATTGCAATCACCCTTATTCAAAAATGAAATTTAAATCAACTTTTTAGCAGTAACACCCTCACATTTTTCATAAAACAAACACATTTTTTTTCAGGAATCTACTCTCTGAAACCTAATACTAATTTAAAAAAGAAATCTTTCTATGCATCCACTGTCCCTAATCGTGCAAGAAAATTTCAATTGACTTGTTGAAGTATTGCAATCACCCTTATCCAAAAACGAAATTTAAATCAACTTTTTAGCAGTAACACACTCACATTTTTCATAAAACAAACACATTTTTTTCAGGAATCTACTCTCTGGAACCTAAAACTAATTTTAAAAAAACATCTTTCTAGGCATCCACTGTCCCTAATCGTGCAAGAAAATTTCAATTGACTTGTTGAAATATTGCAATCACCCTTATTCAAAAACGAAATTTAAATCAACTTTTTAGCAGTAACACCCTCACATTTTTCATAAAACAAACACATTTTTTTCAGGAATCTACTCTCTGAAACCTAAAACTAATTAAAAAAAAACATCTTTCTAGGCATCCACTCTCCCTAATCTTCCAAGAAAATTTCAATTAACTAGTTGAAATAATGCAATCATGCCTATCCTGAAGCTACATTTAAATAAACTTTTTAGCAGTAACACACTCATATTTTTCATAAAACAAACACATTTTTTTCAGGAATCAACTCTCTGGAACCTAAAACAAATATAAAAAAAACATCTTTCTATGCATCCACTCTCCCTAATTGTGCAAGAAAATTTCAATTAACTTGTTGAAATGATGCATTCACGCTTATCCTGAAACCAAATTTAAATCAACTTTTTTGCAGTAACACACTCACATTTTTCATGAAACAAATAATTTTTTTTTCAGGAATCCACTCTCTGGAACCTATAACGAATTTGTAAAAAACATCTTTCTAGGCATCCACTCTCCCTAATCTTGCAAGAAAATTTCAATTAACTTGTTGAAATATTGCAATCACCCTTATCCAAAAACAATATTTAAATCAACTTTTTTGCAGTAACACACTCACATTTTTCATAAAACAAACACATTTTTTTCAGGAATCTACTCTCTGGAACCTAAAACTAATTTTAAAAAAACATCTTTCTAGGCATCCACTGTCCCTAATCGTGCAAGAAAATTTCAATTGACTTGTTGAAATATTGCAATCACCCTTATCCAAAAATGAAATTTAAATCAACTTTTTAGCAGTAACACACTCACATTTTTCATAAAACAAACACATTTTTTTCAGGAATCTACTCTCTGGAACCTAAAACTAATTTTAAAAAAAACATCTTTCTAGGCATCCACTGTCCCTAATCGTACAAGAAAATTTCAATTGACTTGTTGAAATATTGCAATCACCCTTATTCAAAAACGAAATTTAAATCAACTTTTTAGCAGTAACACCCTCACATTTTTCATAAAACAAACACATTTTTTTTCAGGAATCTACTCTCTGAAACCTAATACTAATTTAAAAAAGAAATCTTTCTATGCATCCACTGTCCCTAATCGTGCAAGAAAATTTCAATTGACTTGTTGAAGTATTGCAATCACCCTTATCCAAAAACGAAATTTAAATCAACTTTTTAGCAGTAACACACTCACATTTTTCATAAAACAAACACATTTTTTTCAGGAATCTACTCTCTGGAACCTAAAACTAATTTTAAAAAAACATCTTTCTAGGCATCCACTGTCCCTAATCGTGCAAGAAAATTTCAATTGACTTGTTGAAATATTGCAATCACCCTTATTCAAAAACGAAATTTAAATCAACTTTTTAGCAGTAACACCCTCACATTTTTCATAAAACAAACACATTTTTTTCAGGAATCTACTCTCTGAAACCTAAAACTAATTAAAAAAAAACATCTTTCTAGGCATCCACTCTCCCTAATCTTCCAAGAAAATTTCAATTAACTAGTTGAAATAATGCAATCATGCCTATCCTGAAGCTACATTTCAATAAACTTTTTAGCAGTAACACACTCATATTTTTCATAAAACAAACACATTTTTTTCAGGAATCAACTCTCTGGAACCTAAAACAAATATAAAAAAAACATCTTTCTATGCATCCACTCTCCCTAATCGTGCAAGAAAATTTCAATTAACTTGTTGAAATGATGCATTCACGCTTATCCTGAAACCAAATTTAAATCAACTTTTTTGCAGTAACACACTCACATTTTTCATGAAACAAATAATTTTTTTTTCAGGAATCCACTCTCTGGAACCTATAACGAATTTGTAAAAAACATCTTTCTAGGCATCCACTCTCCCTAATCTTGCAAGAAAATTTCAATTAACTTGTTGAAATATTGCAATCACCCTTATCCAAAAACAATATTTAAATCAACTTTTTTGCAGTAACACACTCACATTTTTCATAAAACAAACACATTTTTTTCAGGAATCTACTCTCTGGAACCTAAAACTAATTTTAAAAAAACATCTTTCTAGGCATCCACTGTCCCTAATCGTGCAAGAAAATTTCAATTGACTTGTTGAAATATTGCAATCACCCTTATCCAAAAATGAAATTTAAATCAACTTTTTAGCAGTAACACACTCACATTTTTCATAAAACAAACACATTTTTTTCAGGAATCTACTCTCTGGAACCTAAAACTAATTTTAAAAAAAACATCTTTCTAGGCATCCACTGTCCCTAATCGTACAAGAAAATTTCAATTGACTTGTTGAAATATTGCAATCACCCTTATTCAAAAACGAAATTTAAATCAACTTTTTAGCAGTAACACCCTCACATTTTTCATAAAACAAACACATTTTTTTCAGGAATCTACTCTCTGGAACCTAAAACTAATTTAAAAAAAAATCTTTCTAGGCATCCACTGTCCCTAATCGTGCAAGAAAATTTCAATTGACTTGTTGAAGTACTGCAATCACCCTTATCCAAAAACGAAATTTAAATCAACTTTTTAGCAGTAACACACTCACATTTTTCATAAAACAAACACATTTTTTTCAGGAATCTACTCTCTGGAACCTAAAACTAATTTAAAAAAAACATCTTTCTAGGCATCCACTGTCCCTAATCGTGCAAGAAAATTTCAATTGACTTGTTGAAATATTGCAATCACCCTTATCCAAAAACGAAATTTAAATCAACTTTTTAGCAGTAACACACTCACATTTTTCATAAAACAAACACATTTTTTCAGGAATCAACTCTCTGGAACCTAAAACAAATATAAAAAAAACATCTTTCTATGCATCCACTCTCCCTAATCGTGCAAGAAAATTTCAATTAACTAGTTGAAATAATGCAATCATGCCTATCCTGAAGCTAAATTTAAATAAACTTTTTAGCAGTAACACACTCACATTTTTCATAAAACAAACACATTTTTTTCAGGAATCAACTCTCTGGAACCTAAAACAAATATAAAAAAAATATCTTTCTATGCATCCACTCTCCCTAATCGTGCAAGAAAATTTCAATTAACTTGTTGAAATGATGCATTCATGCTTATCCTGAAACTAAATTTAAATCAACTTTTTTGCAGTAACACACTCACATTTTTCATGAAACAAATAATTTTTTTTTCAGGAATCCACTCTCTGGAACCTATAACGAATTTGTAAAAAACATCTTTCTAGGCATCCACTCTCCCTAATCTTGCAAGAAAATTTCAATTAACTTGTTGAAATATTGCAATCACCTTTATCCAAAAACGATATTTAAATCAACTTTTTTGCAGTAACACACTCACATTTTTCATAAAACAAACACATTTTTTTCAGGAATCTACTCTCTGGAACCTAAAACTAATTTTAAAAAAACATCTTTCTAGGCATCCACTGTCCCTAATCGTGCAAGAAAATTTCAATTGACTTGTTGAAATATTGCAATCACCCTTATCCAAAAACGAAATTTAAATCAACTTTTTAGCAGTAACACACTCACATTTTTTTTAAAACAAACACATTTTTTCAGGAATCAACTCTCTGGAACCTAAAACAAATATAAAAAAAACATCTTTCTATGCATCCACTCTCCCTAATCGTGCAAGAAAATTTCAATTAACTTGTTGAAATGATGCATTCACGCTTATCCTGAAACTAAATTTAAATCAACTTTTTTGCAGTAACACACTCACATTTTTCATGAAACAAATAATTTTTTTTTCAGGAATCCACTCTCTGGAACCTATAACGAATTTGTAAAAAACATCTTTCTAGGCATCCACTCTCCCTAATCTTGCAAGAAAATTTCAATTAACTTGTTGAAATATTGCAATCACCCTTATCCAAAAATGAAATTTAAATCAACTTTTTAGCAGTAACACACTCACATTTTTCATAAAACAAACACATTTTTTTCAGGAATCTACTCTCTGGAACCTAAAACTAATTTTAAAAAAACATCTTTCTAGGCATCCACTGTCCCTAATCGTGCAAGAAAATTTCAATTGACTTGTTGAAATATTGCAATCACCCTTATTCAAAAACGAAATTTAAATCAACTTTTTAGCAGTAACACCCTCACATTTTTCATAAAACAAACACATTTTTTTCAGGAATCTACTCTCTGAAACCTAATACTAATTTAAAAAAGAAATCTTTCTATGCATCCACTGTCCCTAATCGTGCAAGAAAATTTCAATTGACTTGTTAAAGTATTGCAATCACCCTTATCCAAAAACGAAATTTAAATCAACTTTTTAGCAGTAACACACTCACATTTTTCATAAAACAAACACATTTTTTTCAGGAATCTACTCTCTGGAACCTAAAACTAATTTAAAAAAAACATCTTTCTAGGCATCCACTGTCCCTAATCGTGCAAGAAAATTTCAATTGACTTGTTGAAATATTGCAATCACCCTTATCCAAAAACGAAATTTAAATCAACTTTTTAGCAGTAACACACTCACATTTTTCATAAAACAAACACATTTTTTCAGGAATCTACTCTCTGAAACCTAAAACTAATTTAAAAAAACATCTTTCTAGGCATCCACTGTCCCTAATCTTGCAAGAAAATGTCAATTGGCTTGTTGAAATATTGCAATCACCCTTATCCAAAAACGAAATTTAAATCAACTTTTTAGCAGTAACACACTCACATTTTTCATGAAACAAACACATTTTTTTCAGGAATCAACTCTCTGGAACCTAAAACAAATATAAAAAAACATCTTTCTATGTATCCACTCTCCCTAATTGTGCAAGAAAATTTCAATTAACTAGTTGAAATAATGCAATCACGCCTATCCTGAAGCTAAATTTAAATAAACTTTTTAGCAGTAACACACTCACATTTTTCATGAAACAAACACATTTTTTCAGGAATCAACTCTCTGGAACCTAAAACAGATATAAAAAAAAATCTTTCTATGCATCCACTCTCCTTAATCGTGCAAGAAAATTTCAATTAACTTGTTGAAATGATGCATTCACGCTTATCCTGAAACTAAATTTAAATCAACTTTTTTGCAGTAACACACTCACATTTTTCATGAAACAAATAATTTTTTTTTCAGGAATCCACTCTCTGGAACCTATAACGAATTTGTAAAAAACATCTTTCTAGGCATCCACTCTCCCTAATCTTGCAAGAAAATTTCAATTAACTTGTTGAAATATTGCAATCACCCTTATCCAAAAACGATATTTAAATCAACTTTTTTGCAGTAACACACTCACATTTTTCATAAAACAAACACATTTTATTCAGGAATCTACTCTCTGGAACCTAAAACTAATTTTAAAAAAACATCTTTCTAGGCATCCACTGTCCCTAATCGTGCAAGAAAATTTCAATTGACTTGTTGAAATATTGCAATCACCCTTATCCAAAAATGAAATATAAATCAACTTTTTAGCAGCAACACACTCACATTTTTCATAAAACAAACACATTTTTTTCAGGAATCTACTCTCTGGAACCTAAAACTAATTTTAAAAAAACATCTTTCTAGGCATCCACTGTCCCTAATCGTGCAAGAAAATTTCAATTGACTTGTTGAAATATTGCAATCACCCTTATTCAAAAACGAAATTTAAATCAACTTTTTAGCAGTAACACCCTCACATTTTTCATAAAACAAACAAATTTTTTTCAGGAATCTACTCTCTGAAACCTAATACTAATTTAAAAAAGAAATCTTTCTATGCATCCACTGTCCCTAATCGTGCAAGAAAATTTCAATTGACTTGTTGAAGTAGTGCAATCACCCTTATCCAAAAACGAAATTTAAATCAACTTTTTAGCAGTAACACACTCACATTTTTCATAAAACAAACACATTTTTTTCAGGAATCTACTCTCTGGAACCTAAAACTAATTTTAAAAAAACATCTTTCTAGGCATCCACTGTCCCTAATCGTGCAAGAAAATTTCAATTGACTTGTTGAAATATTGCAATCACCCTTATTCAAAAACGAAATTTAAATCAACTTTTTAGCAGTAACACCCTCACATTTTTCATAAAACAAACACATTTTTTTCAGGAATCTACTCTCTGGAACCTAAAACTAATTTAAAAAAAACATCTTTCTAGGCATCCACTGTCCCTAATCGTGCAAGAAAATTTCAATTGACTTGTTGAAATATTGCAATCACCCTTATCCAAAAATGAAATTTAAATCAACTTTTTAGCAGCAACACACTCACATTTTTCATAAAACAAACACATTTTTTTCAGGAATCTACTCTCTGGAACCTAAAACTAATTTTAAAAAAACATCTTTCTAGGCATCCACTGTCCCTAATCGTGCAAGAAAATTTCAATTGACTTGTTGAAATATTGCAATCACCCTTATTCAAAAACGAAATTTAAATCAACTTTTTAGCAGTAACACGCTCACATTTTTCATAAAACAAACAAATTTTTTTCAGGAATCTACTCTCTGAAACCTAATACTAATTTAAAAAAGAAATCTTTCTATGCATCCACTGTCCCTAATCGTGCAAGAAAATTTCAATTGACTTGTTGAAGTATTGCAATCACCCTTATCCAAAAACGAAATTTAAATCAACTTTTTAGCAGTAACACACTCACATTTTTCATAAAACAAACACATTTTTTTCAGGAATCTACTCTCTGGAACCTAAAACTAATTTTAAAAAAAATCTTTCTAGGCATCCACTGTCCCTAATCGTGCAAGAAAATTTCAATTGACTTGTTGAAATATTGCAATCACCCTTATCCAAAAATGAAATTTAAATCAACTTTTTAGCAGTAACACACTCACATTTTTCATAAAACAAACACATTTTTTTCAGGAATCTACTCTCTGGAACCTAAAACTAATTTTAAAAAAAACATCTTTCTAGGCATCCACTGTCCCTAATCGTACAAGAAAATTTCAATTGACTTGTTGAAATATTGCAATCACCCTTATTCAAAAACGAAATTTAAATCAACTTTTTAGCAGTAACACCCTCACATTTTTCATAAAACAAACACATTTTTTTCAGGAATCTACTCTCTGGAACCTAAAACTAATTTTAAAAAAAATCTTTCTAGGCATCCACTGTCCCTAATCGTGCAAGAAAATTTCAATTGACTTGTTGAAGTATTGCAATCACCCTTATCCAAAAACGAAATTTAAATCAACTTTTTAGCAGTAACACACTCACATTTTTCATAAAACAAACACATTTTTTTCAGGAATCTACTCTCTGGAACCTAAAACTAATTTTTAAAAAACATCTTTCTAGGCATCCACTGTCCCTAATCGTGCAAGAAAATTTCAATTGACTTGTTGAAATATTGCAATCACCCTTATCCAAAAACGAAATTTAAATCAACTTTTTAGCAGTAACACACTCACATTTTTCATAAAACAAACACATTTTTTCAGGAATCAACTCTCTGGAACCTAAAACAAATATAAAAAAAACATCTTTCTATGCATCCACTCTCCCTAATCGTGCAAGAAAATTTCAATTAACTAGTTGAAATAATGCAATCATGCCTATCCTGAAGCTAAATTTAAATAAACTTTTTAGCAGTAACACACTCACATTTTTCATAAAACAAACACATTTTTTTCAGGAATCAACTCTCTGGAACCTAAAACAAATATAAAAAAAACATCTTTCTATGCATCCACTCCCCCTAATCGTGCAAGAAAATTTCAATTAACTTGTTGAAATGATGCATTCATGCTTATCCTGAAACTAAATTTAAATCAACTTTTTTGCAGTAACACACTCACATTTTTCATGAAACAAATAATTTTTTTTTCAGGAATCCACTCTCTGGAACCTATAACGAATTTGTAAAAAACATCTTTCTAGGCATCCACTCTCCCTAATCTTGCAAGAAAATTTCAATTAACTTGTTGAAATATTGCAATCACCTTTATCCAAAAACGATATTTAAATCAACTTTTTTGCAGTAACACACTCACATTTTTCATAAAACAAACACATTTTTTTCAGGAATCCACTCTCTGGAACCTAAAACTAATTTTAAAAAAAACATCTTTCTAGGCATCCACTGTCCCTAATCGTGCAAGAAAATTTCAATTGACTTGTTGAAATATTGCAATCACCCTTATCCAAAAACGAAATTTAAATCAACTTTTTAGCAGTAACACACTCACATTTTTCATAAAACAAACACATTTTTTCAGGAATCAACTCTCTGGAACCTAAAACAAATATAAAAAAAAAAACATCTTTCTATGCATCCACTCTCCCTAATCGTGCAAGAAAATTTCAATTAACTTGTTGAAATGATGCATTCACGCTTATCCTGAAACTAAATTTAAATCAACTTTTTTGCAGTAACACACTCACATTTTTCATGAAACAAATAATTTTTTTTTCAGGAATCCACTCTCTGGAACCTATAACGAATTTGTAAAAAACATCTTTCTAGGCATCCACTCTCCCTAATCTTGCAAGCAAATTTCAATTAACTTGTTGAAATATTGCAATCACCCTTATCCAAAAACGATATTTAAATCAACTTTTTTGCAGTAACACACTCACATTTTTCATAAAACAAACACATTTTTTTCAGGAATCTACTCTCTGGAACCTAAAACTAATTTTAAAAAAACATCTTTCTAGGCATCCACTGTCCCTAATCGTGCAAGAAAATTTCAATTGACTTGTTGAAATATTGCAATCACCCTTATCCAAAAATGAAATTTAAATCAACTTTTTAGCAGTAACACACTCACATTTTTCATAAAACAAACACATTTTTTTCAGGAATCTACTCTCTGGAACCTAAAACTAATTTTAAAAAAACATCTTTCTAGGCATCCACTGTCCCTAATCGTGCAAGAAAATTTCAATTGACTTGTTGAAATATTGCAATCACCCTTATTCAAAAACGAAATTTAAATCAACTTTTTAGCAGTAACACCCTCACATTTTTCATAAAACAAACACATTTTTTTCAGGAATCTACTCTCTGAAACCTAATACTAATTTAAAAAAGAAATCTTTCTATGCATCCACTGTCCCTAATCGTGCAAGAAAATTTCAATTGACTTGTTGAAGTATTGCAATCACCCTTATCCAAAAACGAAATTTAAATCAACTTTTTAGCAGTAACACACTCACATTTTTCATAAAACAAACACATTTTTTTCAGGAATCTACTCTCTGGAACCTAAAACTAATTTTAAAAAAACATCTTTCTAGGCATCCACTGTCCCTAATCGTGCAAGAAAATTTCAATTGACTTGTTGAAATATTGCAATCACCCTTATCCAAAAACGAAATTTAAATCAACTTTTTAGCAGTAACACACTCACATTTTTCATAAAACAAACACATTTTTTCAGGAATCTACTCTCTGAAACCTAAAACTAATTTAAAAAAACATCTTTCTAGGCATCCACTGTCCCTAATCTTGCAAGAAAATGTCAATTGGCTTGTTGAAATATTGCAATCACCCTTATCCAAAAACGAAATTTAAATCAACTTTTTAGCAGTAACACACTCACATTTTTCATGAAACAAACACATTTTTTTCAGGAATCAACTCTCTGGAACCTAAAACAAATATAAAAAAACATCTTTCTATGTATCCACTCTCCCTAATTGTGCAAGAAAATTTCAATTAACTAGTTGAAATAATGCAATCACGCCTATCCTGAAGCTAAATTTAAATAAACTTTTTAGCAGTAACACACTCACATTTTTCATGAAACAAACACATTTTTTTCAGGAATCAACTCTCTGGAACCTAAAACAGATATAAAAAAAATCTTTCTATGCATCCACTCTCCTTAATCGTGCAAGAAAATTTCAATTAACTTGTTGAAATGATGCATTCATGCTTATCCTGAAACTAAATTTAAATCAACTTTTTTGCAGTAACACACTCACATTTTTCATGAAACAAATAATTTTTTTTTCAGGAATCCACTCTCTGGAACCTATAACGAATTTGTAAAAAATATCTTTCTAGGCATCCACTCTCCCTAATCTTGCAAGAAAATTTCAATTAACTTGTTGAAATATTGCAATCACCCTTATCCAAAAACGATATTTAAATCAACTTTTTTGCAGTAACACACTCACATTTTTCATAAAACAAACACATTTTATTCAGGAATCTACTCTCTGGAACCTAAAACTAATTTAAAAAAAACATCTTTCTAGGCATCCACTGTCCCTAATCGTGCAAGAAAATTTCAATTGACTTGTTGAAATATTGCAATCACCCTTATCCAAAAATGAAATTTAAATCAACTTTTTAGCAGCAACACACTCACATTTTTCATAAAACAAACACATTTTTTTCAGGAATCTACTCTCTGGAACCTAAAACTAATTTTAAAAAAACATCTTTCTAGGCATCCACTGTCCCTAATCGTGCAAGAAAATTTCAATTGACTTGTTGAAATATTGCAATCACCCTTATTCAAAAACGAAATTTAAATCAACTTTTTAGCAGTAACACCCTCACATTTTTCATAAAACAAACAAATTTTTTTCAGGAATCTACTCTCTGAAACCTAATACTAATTTAAAAAAGAAATCTTTCTATGCATCCACTGTCCCTAATCGTGCAAGAAAATTTCAATTGACTTGTTGAAGTATTGCAATCACCCTTATCCAAAAACGAAATTTAAATCAACTTTTTAGCAGTAACACACTCACATTTTTCATAAAACAAACACATTTTTTTCAGGAATCTACTCTCTGGAACCTAAAACTAATTTTAAAAAAACATCTTTCTAGGCATCCACTGTCCCTAATCGTGCAAGAAAATTTCAATTGACTTGTTGAAATATTGCAATCACCCTTATTCAAAAACGAAATTTAAATCAACTTTTTAGCAGTAACACCCTCACATTTTTCATAAAACAAACACATTTTTTTCAGGAATCTACTCTCTGGAACCTAAAACTAATTTAAAAAAAACATCTTTCTAGGCATCCACTGTCCCTAATCGTGCAAGAAAATTTCAATTGACTTGTTGAAATATTGCAATCACCCTTATCCAAAAATGAAATTTAAATCAACTTTTTAGCAGCAACACACTCACATTTTTCATAAAACAAACACATTTTTTTCAGGAATCTACTCTCTGGAACCTAAAACTAATTTTAAAAAAACATCTTTCTAGGCATCCACTGTCCCTAATCGTGCAAGAAAATTTCAATTGACTTGT
This sequence comes from Lissotriton vulgaris, assembly GCF_964263255.1. NCBI lineage: Eukaryota > Metazoa > Chordata > Amphibia > Caudata > Salamandridae > Lissotriton > Lissotriton vulgaris. The sequence goes on from NW_028244950.1 coordinate 46,959, forward strand.
TGAAATATTGCAATCACCCTTATTCAAAAACGAAATTTAAATCAACTTTTTAGCAGTAACACGCTCACATTTTTCATAAAACAAACAAATTTTTTTCAGGAATCTACTCTCTGAAACCTAATACTAATTTAAAAAAGAAATCTTTCTATGCATCCACTGTCCCTAATCGTGCAAGAAAATTTCAATTGACTTGTTGAAGTATTGCAATCACCCTTATCCAAAAACGAAATTTAAATCAACTTTTTAGCAGTAACACACTCACATTTTTCATAAAACAAACACATTTTTTTCAGGAATCTACTCTCTGGAACCTAAAACTAATTTTAAAAAAAATCTTTCTAGGCATCCACTGTCCCTAATCGTGCAAGAAAATTTCAATTGACTTGTTGAAATATTGCAATCACCCTTATCCAAAAATGAAATTTAAATCAACTTTTTAGCAGTAACACACTCACATTTTTCATAAAACAAACACATTTTTTTCAGGAATCTACTCTCTGGAACCTAAAACTAATTTTAAAAAAAACATCTTTCTAGGCATCCACTGTCCCTAATCGTACAAGAAAATTTCAATTGACTTGTTGAAATATTGCAATCACCCTTATTCAAAAACGAAATTTAAATCAACTTTTTAGCAGTAACACCCTCACATTTTTCATAAAACAAACACATTTTTTTCAGGAATCTACTCTCTGGAACCTAAAACTAATTTAAAAAAAAATCTTTCTAGGCATCCACTGTCCCTAATCGTGCAAGAAAATTTCAATTGACTTGTTGAAGTATTGCAATCACCCTTATCCAAAAACGAAATTTAAATCAACTTTTTAGCAGTAACCACACTCACATTTTTCATAAAACAAACACATTTTTTTCAGGAATCTACTCTCTGGAACCTAAAACTAATTTTTAAAAAACATCTTTCTAGGCATCCACTGTCCCTAATCGTGCAAGAAAATTTCAATTGACTTGTTGAAATATTGCAATCACCCTTATCCAAAAACGAAATTTAAATCAACTTTTTAGCAGTAACACACTCACATTTTTCATAAAACAAACACATTTTTTCAGGAATCAACTCTCTGGAACCTAAAACAAATATAAAAAAAACATCTTTCTATGCATCCACTCTCCCTAATCGTGCAAGAAAATTTCAATTAACTAGTTGAAATAATGCAATCATGCCTATCCTGAAGCTAAATTTAAATAAACTTTTTAGCAGTAACACACTCACATTTTTCATAAAACAAACACATTTTTTTCAGGAATCAACTCTCTGGAACCTAAAACAAATATAAAAAAAAGATCTTTCTATGCATCCACTCCCCCTAATCGTGCAAGAAAATTTCAATTAACTTGTTGAAATGATGCATTCATGCTTATCCTGAAACTAAATTTAAATCAACCTTTTGCAGTAACACACTCACATTTTTCATGAAACAAATAATTTTTTTTTCAGGAATCCACTCTCTGGAACCTATAACGAATTTGTAAAAAACATCTTTCTAGGCATCCACTCTCCCTAATCTTGCGAGAAAATTTCAATTAACTTGTTGAAATATTGCAATCACCTTTATCCAAAAACGATATTTAAATCAACTTTTTTGCAGTAACACACTCACATTTTTCATAAAACAAACACATTTTTTTCAGGAATCTACTCTCTGGAACCTAAAACTAATTTTAAAAAAAACATCTTTCTAGGCATCCACTGTCCCTAATCGTGCAAGAAAATTTCAATTGACTTGTTGAAATATTGCAATCACCCTTATCCAAAAACGAAATTTAAATCAACTTTTTAGCAGTAACACACTCACATTTTTCATAAAACAAACACATTTTTTCAGGAATCAACTCTCTGGAACCTAAAACAAATATAAAAAAAAAACATCTTTCTATGCATCCACTCTCCCTAATCGTGCAAGAAAATTTCAATTAACTTGTTGAAATGATGCATTCACGCTTATCCTGAAACTAAATTTAAATCAACTTTTTTGCAGTAACACACTCACATTTTTCATGAAACAAATAATTTTTTTTTCAGGAATCCACTCTCTGGAACCTATAACGAATTTGTAAAAAACATCTTTCTAGGCATCCACTCTCCCTAATCTTGCAAGAAAATTTCAATTAACTTGTTGAAATATTGCAATCACCCTTATCCAAAAACGATATTTAAATCAACTTTTTTGCAGTAACACACTCACATTTTTCATAAAACAAACACATTTTTTTCAGGAATCTACTCTCTGGAACCTAAAACTAATTTTAAAAAAACATCTTTCTAGGCATCCACTGTCCCTAATCGTGCAAGAAAATTTCAATTGACTTGTTGAAATATTGCAATCACCCTTATCCAAAAATGAAATTTAAATCAACTTTTTAGCAGTAACACACTCACATTTTTCATAAAACAAACACATTTTTTTCAGGAATCTACTCTCTGGAACCTAAAACTAATTTTAAAAAAACATCTTTCTAGGCATCCACTGTCCCTAATCGTGCAAGAAAATTTCAATTGACTTGTTGAAATATTGCAATCACCCTTATTCAAAAACGAAATTTAAATCAACTTTTTAGCAGTAACACCCTCACATTTTTCATAAAACAAACACATTTTTTTCAGGAATCTACTCTCTGAAACCTAATACTAATTTAAAAAAGAAATCTTTCTATGCATCCACTGTCCCTAATCGTGCAAGAAAATTTCAATTGACTTGTTGAAGTATTGCAATCACCCTTATCCAAAAACGAAATTTAAATCAACTTTTTAGCAGTAACACACTCACATTTTTCATAAAACAAACACATTTTTTTTCAGGAATCTACTCTCTGGAACCTAAAACTAATTTTAAAAAAACATCTTTCTAGGCATCCACTGTCCCTAATCGTGCAAGAAAATTTCAATTGACTTGTTGAAATATTGCAATCACCCTTATCCAAAAACGAAATTTAAATCAACTTTTTAGCAGTAACACACTCACATTTTTCATAAAACAAACACATTTTTTCAGGAATCTACTCTCTGAAACCTAAAACTAATTTAAAAAAACATCTTTCTAGGCATCCACTGTCCCTAATCTTGCAAGAAAATGTCAATTGGCTTGTTGAAATATTGCAATCACCCTTATCCAAAAACGAAATTTAAATCAACTTTTTAGCAGTAACACACTCACATTTTTCATGAAACAAACACATTTTTTTCAGGAATCAACTCTCTGGAACCTAAAACAAATATAAAAAAACATCTTTCTATGTATCCACTCTCCCTAATTGTGCAAGAAAATTTCAATTAACTAGTTGAAATAATGCAATCACGCCTATCCTGAAGCTAAATTTAAATAAACTTTTTAGCAGTAACACACTCACATTTTTCATGAAACAAACACATTTTTTTCAGGAATCAACTCTCTGGAACCTAAAACAGATATAAAAAAAATCTTTCTATGCATCCACTCTCCTTAATCGTGCAAGAAAATTTCAATTAACTTGTTGAAATGATGCATTCATGCTTATCCTGAAACTAAATTTTAATCAACTTTTTTGCAGTAACACACTCACATTTTTCATGAAACAAATAATTTTTTTTTCAGGAATCCACTCTCTGGAACCTATAACGAATTTGTAAAAAATATCTTTCTAGGCATCCACTCTCCCTAATCTTGCAAGAAAATTTCAATTAACTTGTTGAAATATTGCAATCACCCTTATCCAAAAACGATATTTAAATCAACTTTTTTGCAGTAACACACTCACATTTTTCATAAAACAAACACATTTTTTTCAGGAATCTACTCTCTGGAACCTAAAACTAATTTTAAAAAAACATCTTTCTAGGCATCCACTGTCCCTAATCGTGCAAGAAAATTTCAATTGACTTGTTGAAATATTGCAATCACCCTTATCCAAAAATGAAATTTAAATCAACTTTTTAGCAGCAACACACTCACATTTTTCATAAAACAAACACATTTTTTTCAGGAATCTACTCTCTGGAACCTAAAACTAATTTTAAAAAAACATCTTTCTAGGCATCCACTGTCCCTAATCGTGCAAGAAAATTTCAATTGACTTGTTGAAATATTGCAATCACCCTTATTCAAAAACGAAATTTAAATCAACTTTTTAGCAGTAACACCCTCACATTTTTCATAAAACAAACAAATTTTTTTCAGGAATCTACTCTCTGAAACCTAATACTAATTTAAAAAAGAAATCTTTCTATGCATCCACTGTCCCTAATCGTGCAAGAAAATTTCAATTGACTTGTTGAAGTATTGCAATCACCCTTATCCAAAAACGAAATTTAAATCAACTTTTTAGCAGTAACACACTCACATTTTTCATAAAACAAACACATTTTTTTCAGGAATCTACTCTCTGGAACCTAAAACTAATTTTAAAAAAACATCTTTCTAGGCATCCACTGTCCCTAATCGTGCAAGAAAATTTCAATTGACTTGTTGAAATATTGCAATCACCCTTATTCAAAAACGAAATTTAAATCAACTTTTTAGCAGTAACACCCTCACATTTTTCATAAAACAAACACATTTTTTTCAGGAATCTACTCTCTGGAACCTAAAACTAATTTAAAAAAAACATCTTTCTAGGCATCCACTGTCCCTAATCGTGCAAGAAAATTTCAATTGACTTGTTGAAATATTGCAATCACCCTTATCCAAAAATGAAATTTAAATCAACTTTTTAGCAGCAACACACTCACATTTTTCATAAAACAAACACATTTTTTTCAGGAATCTACTCTCTGGAACCTAAAACTAATTTTAAAAAAACATCTTTCTAGGCATCCACTGTCCCTAATCGTGCAAGAAAATTTCAATTGACTTGTTGAAATATTGCAATCACCCTTATTCAAAAACGAAATTTAAATCAACTTTTTAGCAGTAACACCCTCACATTTTTCATAAAACAAACAATTTTTTTTCAGGAATCTACTCTCTGAAACCTAATACTAATTTAAAAAAGAAATCTTTCTATGCATCCACTGTCCCTAATCGTGCAAGAAAATTTCAATTGACTTGTTGAAGTATTGCAATCACCCTTATCCAAAAATGAAATTTAAATCAACTTTTTAGCAGCAACACACTCACATTTTTCATAAAACAAACACATTTTTTTCAGGAATCTACTCTCTGGAACCTAAAACTAATTTAAAAAAAACATCTTTCTAGGCATCCACTGTCCCTAATCGTGCAAGAAAATTTCAATTGACTTGTTGAAATATTGCAATCACCCTTATCCAAAAATGAAATTTAAATCAACTTTTTAGCAGCAACACACTCACATTTTTCATAAAACAAACACATTTTTTTCAGGAATCTACTCTCTGGAACCTAAAACTAATTTAAAAAAACATCTTTCTAGGCATCCACTGTCCCTAATCTTGCAAGAAAATGTCAATTGGCTTGTTGAAATATTGCAATCACCCTTATCCAAAAACGAAATTTAAATCAACTTTTTAGCAGTAACACACTCACATTTTTCATGAAACAAACACATTTTTTTCAGGAATCAACTCTCTGGAACCTAAAACAAATATAAAAAACATCTTTCTATGTATCCACTCTCCCTAATTGTGCAAGAAAATTTCAATTAACTAGTTGAAATAATGCAATCACGCCTATCCTGAAGCTAAATTTAAATAAACTTTTTAGCAGTAACACACTCACATTTTTCATGAAACAAACACATTTTTTTCAGGAATCAACTCTCTGGAACCTAAAACAGATATAAAAAAAATCTTTCTATGCATCCACTCTCCTTAATCGTGCAAGAAAATTTCAATTAACTTGTTGAAATGATGCATTCATGCTTATCCTGAAACTAAATTTAAATCAACTTTTTTGCAGTAACACACTCACATTTTTCATGAAACAAATAATTTTTTTTTCAGGAATCCACTCTCTGGAACCTATAACGAATTTGTAAAAAATATCTTTCTAGGCATCCACTCTCCCTAATCTTGCAAGAAAATTTCAATTAACTTGTTGAAATATTGCAATCACCCTTATCCAAAAACGATATTTAAATCAACTTTTTTGCAGTAACACACTCACATTTTTCATAAAACAAACACATTTTTTTCAGGAATCTACTCTCTGGAACCTAAAACTAATTTTAAAAAAACATCTTTCTAGGCATCCACTGTCCCTAATCGTGCAAGAAAATTTCAATTGACTTGTTGAAATATTGCAATCACCCTTATCCAAAAATGAAATTTAAATCAACTTTTTAGCAGCAACACACTCACATTTTTCATAAAACAAACACATTTTTTTCAGGAATCTACTCTCTGGAACCTAAAACTAATTTTAAAAAAACATCTTTCTAGGCATCCACTGTCCCTAATCGTGCAAGAAAATTTCAATTGGCTTGTTGAAATATTGCAATCACCCTTATTCAAAAACGAAATTTAAATCAACTTTTTAGCAGTAACACCCTCACATTTTTCATAAAACAAACACATTTTTTTCAGGAATCTACTCTCTGAAACCTAATACTAATTTAAAAAAGAAATCTTTCTATGCATCCACTGTCCCTAATCGTGCAAGAAAATTTCAATTGACTTGTTGAAGTATTGCAATCACCCTTATCCAAAAACGAAATTTAAATCAACTTTTTAGCAGTAACACACTCACATTTTTCATAAAACAAACACATTTTTTTCAGGAATCTACTCTCTGGAACCTAAAACTAATTTTAAAAAAACATCTTTCTAGGCATCCACTGTCCCTAATCGTGCAAGAAAATTTCAATTGACTTGTTGAAATATTGCAATCACCCTTATTCAAAAACGAAATTTAAATCAACTTTTTAGCAGTAACACCCTCACATTTTTCATAAAACAAACACATTTTTTTCAGGAATCTACTCTCTGGAACCTAAAACTAATTTAAAAAAAACATCTTTCTAGGCATCCACTGTCCCTAATCGTGCAAGAAAATTTCAATTGACTTGTTGAAATATTGCAATCACCCTTATCCAAAAATGAAATTTAAATCAACTTTTTAGCAGCAACACACTCACATTTTTCATAAAACAAACACATTTTTTTCAGGAATCTACTCTCTGGAACCTAAAACTAATTTTAAAAAAACATCTTTCTAGGCATCCACTGTCCCTAATCGTGCAAGAAAATTTCAATTGACTTGTTGAAATATTGCAATCACCCTTATTCAAAAACGAAATTTAAATCAACTTTTTAGCAGTAACACGCTCACATTTTTCATAAAACAAACAAATTTTTTTCAGGAATCTACTCTCTGAAACCTAATACTAATTTAAAAAAGAAATCTTTCTATGCATCCACTGTCCCTAATCGTGCAAGAAAATTTCAATTGACTTGTTGAAGTATTGCAATCACCCTTATCCAAAAACGAAATTTAAATCAACTTTTTAGCAGTAACACACTCACATTTTTCATAAAACAAACACATTTTTTTCAGGGATCTACTCTCTGGAACCTAAAACTAATTTAAAAAAAAATCTTTCTAGGCATCCACTGTCCCTAATCGTGCAAGAAAATTTCAATTGACTTGTTGAAATATTGCAATCACCCTTATCCAAAAATGAAATTTAAATCAACTTTTTAGCAGTAACACACTCACATTTTTCATAAAACAAACACATTTTTTTCAGGAATCTACTCTCTGGAACCTAAAACTAATTTTAAAAAAAACATCTTTCTAGGCATCCACTGTCCCTAATCGTACAAGAAAATTTCAATTGACTTGTTGAAATATTGCAATCACCCTTATTCAAAAACGAAATTTAAATCAACTTTTTAGCAGTAACACCCTCACATTTTTCATAAAACAAACACATTTTTTTCAGGAATCTACTCTCTGGAACCTAAAACTAATTTAAAAAAAAATCTTTCTAGGCATCCACTGTCCCTAATCGTGCAAGAAAATTTCAATTGACTTGTTGAAGTATTGCAATCACCCTTATCCAAAAACGAAATTTAAATCAACTTTTTAGCAGTAACCACACTCACATTTTTCATAAAACAAACACATTTTTTTCAGGAATCTACTCTCTGGAACCTAAAACTAATTTTTAAAAAACATCTTTCTAGGCATCCACTGTCCCTAATCGTGCAAGAAAATTTCAATTGACTTGTTGAAATATTGCAATCACCCTTATCCAAAAACGAAATTTAAATCAACTTTTTAGCAGTAACACACTCACATTTTTCATAAAACAAACACATTTTTTCAGGAATCAACTCTCTGGAACCTAAAACAAATATAAAAAAAACATCTTTCTATGCATCCACTCTCCCTAATCGTGCAAGAAAATTTCAATTAACTAGTTGAAATAATGCAATCATGCCTATCCTGAAGCTAAATTTAAATAAACTTTTTAGCAGTAACACACTCACATTTTTCATAAAACAAACACATTTTTTTCAGGAATCAACTCTCTGGAACCTAAAACAAATATAAAAAAACATCTTTCTATGCATCCACTCCCCCTAATCGTGCAAGAAAATTTCAATTAACTTGTTGAAATGATGCATTCATGCTTATCCTGAAACTAAATTTAAATCAACCTTTTGCAGTAACACACTCACATTTTTCATGAAACAAATAATTTTTTTTTCAGGAATCCACTCTCTGGAACCTATAACGAATTTGTAAAAAACATCTTTCTAGGCATCCACTCTCCCTAATCTTGCAAGAAAATTTCAATTAACTTGTTGAAATATTGCAATCACCTTTATCCAAAAACGATATTTAAATCAACTTTTTTGCAGTAACACACTCACATTTTTCATAAAACAAACAAATTTTTTTCAGGAATCTACTCTCTGGAACCTAAAACTAATTTTAAAAAAAACATCTTTCTAGGCATCCACTGTCCCTAATCGTGCAAGAAAATTTCAATTGACTTGTTGAAATATTGCAATCACCCTTATCCAAAAACGAAATTTAAATCAACTTTTTAGCAGTAACACACTCACATTTTTCATAAAACAAACACATTTTTTCAGGAATCAACTCTCTGGAACCTAAAACAAATATAAAAAAAAAAACATCTTTCTATGCATCCACTCTCCCTAATCGTGCAAGAAAATTTCAATTAACTTGTTGAAATGATGCATTCACGCTTATCCTGAAACTAAATTTAAATCAACTTTTTTGCAGTAACACACTCACATTTTTCATGAAACAAATAATTTTTTTTTCAGGAATCCACTCTCTGGAACCTATAACGAATTTGTAAAAAACATCTTTCTAGGCATCCACTCTCCCTAATCTTGCAAGAAAATTTCAATTAACTTGTTGAAATATTGCAATCACCCTTATCCAAAAACGATATTTAAATCAAATTTTTTGCAGTAACACACTCACATTTTTCATAAAACAAACACATTTTTTTCAGGAATCTACTCTCTGGAACCTAAAACTAATTTTAAAAAAACATCTTTCTAGGCATCCACTGTCCCTAATCGTGCAAGAAAATTTCAATTGACTTGTTGAAATATTGCAATCACCCTTATCCAAAAATGAAATTTAAATCAACTTTTTAGCAGTAACACACTCACATTTTTCATAAAACAAACACATTTTTTTCAGGAATCTACTCTCTGGAACCTAAAACTAATTTAAAAAAAACATCTTTCTAGGCATCCACTGTCCCTAATCGTGCAAGAAAATTTCAATTGACTTGTTGAAATATTGCAATCACCCTTATTCAAAAACGAAATTTAAATCAACTTTTTAGCAGTAACACCCTCACATTTTTCATAAAACAAACACATTTTTTTCAGGAATCTACTCTCTGAAACCTAATACTAATTTAAAAAAGAAATCTTTCTATGCATCCACTGTCCCTAATCGTGCAAGAAAATTTCAATTGACTTGTTGAAGTATTGCAATCACCCTTATCCAAAAACGAAATTTAAATCAACTTTTTAGCAGTAACACACTCACATTTTTCATAAAACAAACACATTTTTTTCACGAATCTACTCTCTGGAACCTAAAACTAATTTTAAAAAAACATCTTTCTAGGCATCCACTGTCCCTAATCGTGCAAGAAAATTTCAATTGACTTGTTGAAATATTGCAATCACCCTTATCCAAAAACGAAATTTAAATCAACTTTTTAGCAGTAACACACTCACATTTTTCATAAAACAAACACATTTTTTCAGGAATCTACTCTCTGAAACCTAAAACTAATTTAAAAAAACATCTTTCTAGGCATCCACTGTCCCTAATCTTGCAAGAAAATGTCAATTGGCTTGTTGAAATATTGCAATCACCCTTATCCAAAAACGAAATTTAAATCAACTTTTTAGCAGTAACACACTCACATTTTTCATGAAACAAACACATTTTTTTCAGGAATCAACTCTCTGGAACCTAAAACAAATATAAAAAAACATCTTTCTATGTATCCACTCTCCCTAATTGTGCAAGAAAATTTCAATTAACTAGTTGAAATAATGCAATCACGCCTATCCTGAAGCTAAATTTAAATAAACTTTTTAGCAGTAACACACTCACATTTTTCATGAAACAAACACATTTTTTTCAGGAATCAACTCTCTGGAACCTAAAACAGATATAAAAAAAATCTTTCTATGCATCCACTCTCCTTAATCGTGCAAGAAAATTTCAATTAACTTGTTGAAATGATGCATTCATGCTTATCCTGAAACTAAATTTAAATCAACTTTTTTGCAGTAACACACTCACATTTTTCATGAAAAAAATAATTTTTTTTTCAGGAATCCACTCTCTGGAACCTATAACGAATTTGTAAAAAATATCTTTCTAGGCATCCACTCTCCCTAATCTTGCAAGAAAATTTCAATTAACTTGTTGAAATATTGCAATCACCCTTATCCAAAAACGATATTTAAATCAACTTTTTTGCAGTAACACACTCACATTTTTCATAAAACAAACACATTTTTTTCAGGAATCTACTCTCTGGAACCTAAAACTAATTTTAAAAAAACATCTTTCTAGGCATCCACTGTCCCTAATCGTGCAAGAAAATTTCAATTGACTTGTTGAAATATTGCAATCACCCTTATTCAAAAACGAAATTTAAATCAACTTTTTAGCAGTAACACCCTCACATTTTTCATAAAACAAACACATTTTTTTCAGGAATCTACTCTCTGAAACCTAATACTAATTTAAAAAAGAAATCTTTCTATGCATCCACTGTCCCTAATCGTGCAAGAAAATTTCAATTGACTTGTTGAAGTATTGCAATCACCCTTATCCAAAAACGAAATTTAAATCAACTTTTTAGCAGTAACACACTCACATTTTTCATAAAACAAACACATTTTTTTCAGGAATCTACTCTCTGGAACCTAAAACTAATTAAAAAAAAAACATCTTTCTAGGCATACACTGTCCCTAATCGTGCAAGAAAATTTCAATTGACTTGTTGAAATATTGCAATCACCCTTATCCAAAAATGAAATTTAAATCAACTTTTTAGCAGCAACACACTCACATTTTTCATAAAACAAACACATTTTTTTCAGGAATCTACTCTCTGGAACCTAAAACTAATTTAAAAAAAACATCTTTCTAGGCATCCACTGTCCCTAATCGTGCAAGAAAATTTCAATTGACTTGTTGAAATATTGCAATCACCCTTATTCAAAAACGAAATTTAAATCAACTTTTTAGCAGTAACACCCTCACATTTTTCATAAAACAAACACATTTTTTTCAGGAATCTACTCTCTGAAACCTAATACTAATTTAAAAAAGAAATCTTTCTATGCATCCACTGTCCCTAATCGTGCAAGAAAATTTCAATTGACTTGTTGAAGTATTGCAATCACCCTTATCCAAAAACGAAATTTAAATCAACTTTTTAGCAGTAACACACTCACATTTTTCATAAAACAAACACTTTTTTTTCAGGAATCTACTCTCAGGAACCTAAAACTAATTTTAAAAAAACATCTTTCTAGGCATCCACTGTCCCTAATCGTGCAAGAAAATTTCAATTGACTTGTTGAAATATTGCAATCACCCTTATCCAAAAACGAAATTTAAATCAACTTTTTAGCAGTAACACACTCACATTTTTCATAAAACAAACACATTTTTTTCAGGAATCTACTCTCTGAAACCTAAAACTAATTTTAAAAAAATATCTTTCTAGGCATCCACTGTCCCTAATCGTGCAAGAAAATTTCAATTGACTTGTTGAAATATTGCAATCACCCTTATTCAAAAACGAAATTTAAATCAACTTTTTAGCAGTAACACCCTCACATTTTTCATAAAACAAACACATTTTTTTCAGGAGTCTACTCTCTGAAACCTAAAACTAATTAAAAAAACATCTTTCTAGGCATCCACTCTCCCTAATCTTCCAAGAAAATTTCAATTAACTAGTTGAAATAATGCAATCATGCCTATCCCGAAACTACATTTAAATAAACTTTTTAGCAGTAACACACTTATATTTTTCATAAAACAAACACATTTTTTTCAGGAATCAACTCTCTGGAACCTAAAACAAATATAAAAAAAACATCTTTCTATGCATCCACTCTCCCTAATCGTGCAAGAAAATTTCAATTAACTTGTTGAAATGATGCATTCACGCTTATCCTGAAACTAGATTTAAATCAACTTTTTTGCAGTAACACACTCACATTTTTCATGAAACAAATAAGTTTTTTTTTCAGGAATCCACTCTCTGGAACCTATAACGAATTTGTAAAAAACATCTTTCTAGGCATCCACTCTCCCTAATCTTGCAAGAAAATTTCAATTAACTTGTTGAAATATTGCAATCACCCTTATCCAAAAACGATATTTAAATCAACTTTTTTGCAGTAACACACTCACATTTTTCATAAAACAAACACATTTTTTTCAGGAATCTACTCTCTGGAACCTAAAACTAATTTTAAAAAAACATCTTTCTAGGCATCCACTGTCCCTAATCGTGCAAGAAAATTTCAATTGACTTGTTGAAATATTGCAATCACCCTTATCCAAAAATGAAATTTAAATCATCTTTTTAGCAGCAACACACTCACATTTTTCATAAAACAAACACATTTTTTTCAGGAATCTACTCTCTGGAACCTAAAACTAATTTTAAAAAAACATCTTTCTAGGCATCCACTGTCCCTAATCGTGCAAGAAAATTTCAATTGACTTGTTGAAATATTGCAATCACCCTTTATCAAAAACGAAATTTAAATCAACTTTTTAGCAGTAACACCCTCACATTTTTCATAAAACAAACACATTTTTTTCAGGAATCTACTCTCTGAAACCTAATACTAATTTAAAAAAGAAATCTTTCTATGCATCCACTGTCCCTAATCGTGCAAGAAAATTTCAATTGACTTGTTGAAGTATTGCAATCACCCTTATCCAAAAACGAAATTTAAATCAACTTTTTAGCAGTAACACACTCACATTTTTCATAAAACAAACACATTTTTTTCAGGAATCTACTCTCTGGAACCTAAAACTAATTTTAAAAAAACATCTTTCTAGGCATCCACTGTCCCTAATCGTGCAAGAAAATTTCAATTGACTTGTTGAAATATTGCAATCACCCTTATCCAAAAACGAAATTTAAATCAACTTTTTAGCAGTAACACACTCACATTTTTCATAAAACAAACACATTTTTTTCAGGAATCTACTCTCTGAAACCTAAAACTAATATTAAAAAACATATCTTTCTAGGCATCCACTGTCCCTAATCGTGCAAGAAAATTTCAATTGACTTGTTGAAATATTGCAATCACCGTTATTCAAAAACGAAATTTAAATCAACTTTTTAGCAGTAACACCCTCACATTTTTCATAAAACAAACACATTTTTTTCAGGAATCTACTCTCTGAAACCTAAAACTAATTAAAAAAACATCTTTCTAGGCATCCACTCTCCCTAATCTTCCAAGAAAATTTCAATTAACTTATTGAAATATTACAATCACCCTTATCCAAAAACGATATTTAAATCAACTTTTTAGCAGTAACACACTCACATTTTTCATAAAACAAACACATTTTTTTCAGGAATCTACTCTCTGGAACCTAAAACTAATTTTAAAAAAACATCTTTCTAGGCATCCACTGTCCCTAATCGTGCAAGAAAATTTCAATTGACTTGTTGAAATATTGCAATCACCCTTATCCAAAAATGAAATTTAAATCAACTTTTTAGCAGTAACACACTCACATTTTTCATAAAACAAACACATTTTTTTCAGGAATCTACTCTCTGGAACCTAAAACTAATTTTTAAAAAAACATCTTTCTAGGCATCCACTGTCCCTAATCGTACAAGAAAATTTCAATTGACTTGTTGAAATATTGCAATCACCCTTATTCAAAAATGAAATTTAAATCAACTTTTTAGCAGTAACACCCTCACATTTTTCATAAAACAAACACATTTTTTTCAGGAATCTACTCTCTGGAACCTAAAACTAATTTAAAAAAAAATCTTTCTAGGCATCCACTGTCCCTAATCGTGCAAGAAAATTTCAATTGACTTGTTGAAGTATTGCAATCACCCTTATCCAAAAACGAAATTTAAATCAACTTTTTAGCAGTAACACACTCACATTTTTCATAAAACAAACACATTTTTTTCAGGAATCTACTCTCTGGAACCTAAAACTAATTTTTAAAAAACATCTTTCTAGGCATCCACTGTCCCTAATCGTGCAAGAAAATTTCAATTGACTTGTTGAAATATTGCAATCACCCTTATCCAAAAACGAAATTTAAATCAACTTTTTAGCAGTAACACACTCACATTTTTCATAAAACAAACACATTTTTTCAGGAATCAACTCTCTGGAACCTAAAACAAATATAAAAAAAACATCTTTCTATGCATCCACTCTCCCTAATCGTGCAAGAAAATTTCAATTAACTAGTTGAAATAATGCAATCATGCCTATCCTGAAGCTAAATTTAAATAAACTTTTTAGCAGTAACACACTCACATTTTTCATAAAACAAACACATTTTTTTCAGGAATCAACTCTCTGGAACCTAAAACAAATATAAAAAAAACATCTTTCTATGCATCCACTCCCCCTAATCGTGCAAGAAAATTTCAATTAACTTGTTGAAATGATGCATTCATGCTTATCCTGAAACTAAATTTAAATCAACTTTTTTGCAGTAACACACTCACATTTTTCATGAAACAAATAATTTTTTTTTCAGGAATCCACTCTCTGGAACCTATAACGAATTTGTAAAAAACATCTTTCTAGGCATCCACTCTCCCTAATCTTGCAAGAAAATTTCAATTAACTTGTTGAAATATTGCAATCACCTTTATCCAAAAACGATATTTAAATCAACTTTTTTGCAGTAACACACTCACATTTTTCATAAAACAAACACATTTTTTTCAGGAATCTACTCTCTGGAACCTAAAACTAATTTTAAAAAAACATCTTTCTAGGCATCCACTGTCCCTAATCGTGCAAGAAAATTTCAATTGACTTGTTGAAATATTGCAATCACCCTTATCCAAAAATGAAATTTAAATCAACTTTTTAGCAGTAACACACTCACATTTTTCATAAAACAAACACATTTTTTTCAGGAATCTACTCTCTGGAACCTAAAACTAATTTTAAAAAAACATCTTTCTAGGCATCCACTGTCCCTAATCGTGCAAGAAAATTTCAATTGACTTGTTGAAATATTGCAATCACCCTTATTCAAAAACGAAATTTAAATCAACTTTTTAGCAGTAACACCCTCACATTTTTCATAAAACAAACACATTTTTTTCAGGAATCTACTCTCTGAAACCTAATACTAATTTAAAAAAGAAATCTTTCTATGCATCCACTGTCCCTAATCGTGCAAGAAAATTTCAATTGACTTGTTGAAGTATTGCAATCACCCTTATCCAAAAACGAAATTTAAATCAACTTTTTAGCAGTAACACACTCACATTTTTCATAAAACAAACACATTTTTTTCAGGAATCTACTCTCTGGAACCTAAAACTAATTTTAAAAAAACATCTTTCTAGGCATCCACTGTCCCTAATCGTGCAAGAAAATTTCAATTGACTTGTTGAAATATTGCAATCACCCTTATCCAAAAACGAAATTTAAATCAACTTTTTAGCAGTAACACACTCACATTTTTCATAAAACAAACACATTTTTTCAGGAATCTACTCTCTGAAACCTAAAACTAATTTAAAAAAAACATCTTTCTAGGCATCCACTGTCCCTAATCTTGCAAGAAAATGTCAATTGGCTTGTTGAAATATTGCAATCACCCTTATCCAAAAACGAAATTTAAATCAACTTTTTAGCAGTAACACACTCACATTTTTCATGAAACAAACACATTTTTTTCAGGAATCAACTCTCTGGAACCTAAAACAAATATAAAAAAACATCTTTCTATGTATCCACTCTCCCTAATTGTGCAAGAAAATTTCAATTAACTAGTTGAAATAATGCAATCACGCCTATCCTGAAGCTAAATTTAAATAAACTTTTTAGCAGTAACACACTCACATTTTTCATGAAACAAACACATTTTTTTCAGGAATCAACTCTCTGGAACCTAAAACAGATATAAAAAAAATCTTTCTATGCATCCACTCTCCTTAATCGTGCAAGAAAATTTCAATTAACTTGTTGAAATGATGCATTCATGCTTATCCTGAAACTAAATTTAAATCAACTTTTTTGCAGTAACACACTCACATTTTTCATGAAACAAATAATTTTTTTTCAGGAATCCACTCTCTGGAACCTATAACGAATTTGTAAAAAATATCTTTCTAGGCATCCACTCTCCCTAATCTTGCAAGAAAATTTCAATTAACTTGTTGTAATATTGCAATCACCCTTATCCAAAAACGATATTTAAATCAACTTTTTTGCAGTAACACACTCACATTTTTCATAAAACAAACACATTTTTTTCAGGAATCTACTCTCTGGAACCTAAAACTAATTTTAAAAAAACATCTTTCTAGGCATCCACTGTCCCTAATCGTGCAAGAAAATTTCAATTGACTTGTTGAAATATTGCAATCACCCTTATCCAAAAATGAAATTTAAATCAACTTTTTAGCAGCAACACACTCACATTTTTCATAAAACAAACACATTTTTTTCAGGAATCTACTCTCTGGAACCTAAAACTAATTTTAAAAAAACATCTTTCTAGGCATCCACTGTCCCTAATCGTGCAAGAAAATTTCAATTGACTTGTTGAAATATTGCAATCACCCTTATTCAAAAACGAAATTTAAATCAACTTTTTAGCAGTAACACCCTCACATTTTTCATAAAACAAACACATTTTTTTCAGGAATCTACTCTCTGAAACCTAATACTAATTTAAAAAAGAAATCTTTCTATGCATCCACTGTCCCTAACCGTGCAAGAAAATTTCAATTGACTTGTTGAAGTATTGCAATCACCCTTATCCAAAAACGAAATTTAAATCAACTTTTTAGCAGTAACACACTCACATTTTTCATAAAACAAACACATTTTTTTCAGGAATCTACTCTCTGGAACCTAAAACTAATTTAAAAAAAACATCTTTCTAGGCATACACTGTCCCTAATCGTGCAAGAAAATTTCAATTGACTTGTTGAAATATTGCAATCACCCTTATCCAAAAATGAAATTTAAATCAACTTTTTAGCAGCAACACACTCACATTTTTCATAAAACAAACACATTTTTTTCAGGAATCTACTCTCTGGAACCTAAAACTAATTTAAAAAAAACATCTTTCTAGGCATCCACTGTCCCTAATCGTGCAAGAAAATTTCAATTGACTTGTTGAAATATTGCAATCACCCTTATTCAAAAACGAAATTTAAATCAACTTTTTAGCAGTAACACCCTCACATTTTTCATAAAACAAACACATTTTTTTCAGGAATCTACTCTCTGAAACCTAATACTAATTTAAAAAAGAAATCTTTCTATGCATCCACTGTCCCTAATCATGCAAGAAAATTTCAATTGACTTGTTGAAGTATTGCAATCACCCTTATCCAAAAACGAAATTTAAATAAACTTTTTAGCAGTAACACACTCACATTTTTCATAAAACAAACACTTTTTTTTCAGGAATCTACTCTCAGGAACCTAAAACTAATTTTAAAAAAACATCTTTCTAGGCATCCACTGTCCCTAATCGTGCAAGAAAATTTCAATTGACTTGTTGAAATATTGCAATCACCCTTATTCAAAAACGAAATTTAAATCAACTTTTTAGCAGTAACACCCTCACATTTTTCATAAAACAAACACATTTTTTTCAGGAATCTACTCTCTGAAACCTAAAACTAATTTTAAAAAAATATCTTTCTAGGCATCCACTGTCCCTAATCGTGCAAGAAAATTTCAATTAACTAGTTGAAATAATGCAATCATGCCTATCCTGAAGCTACATTTAAATAAACTTTTTAGCAGTAACACACTCATATTTTTCATAAAACAAACACATTTTTTTCAGGAATCAACTCTCTGGAACCTAAAACAAATATAAAAAAAACATCTTTCTATGCATCCACTCTCCCTAATCGTGCAAGAAAATTTCAATTAACTTGTTGAAATGATGCATTCACGCCTATCCTGAAACCAAATTTAAATCAACTTTTTTGCAGTAACACACTCACATTTTTCATGAAACAAATAATTTTTTTTTCAGGAATCCACTCTCTGGAACCTATAACGAATTTGTAAAAAACATCTTTCTAGGCATCCACTCTCCCTAATCTTGCAAGAAAATTTCAATTAACTTGTTGAAATATTGCAATCACCCTTATCCAAAAACAATATTTAAATCAACTTTTTTGCAGTAACACACTCACATTTTTCATAAAACAAACAAATTTTTTTCAGGAATCTACTCTCTGGAACCTAAAACTAATTTTAAAAAAACATCTTTCTAGGCATCCACTGTCCCTAATCGTGCAAGAAAATTTCAATTGACTTGTTGAAATATTGCAATCACCCTTATCCAAAAATGAAATTTAAATCAACTTTTTAGCAGTAACACACTCACATGTTTCATAAAACAAACACATTTTTTTCAGGAATCTACTCTCTGGAACCTAAAACTAATTTTAAAAAAAACATCTTTCTAGGCATCCACTGTCCCTAATCGTACAAGAAAATTTCAATTGACTTGTTGAAATATTGCAATCACCCTTATTCAAAAACGAAATTTAAATCAACTTTTTAGCAGTAACACCCTCACATTTTTCATAAAACAAACACATTTTTTTCAGGAATCTACTCTCTGGAACCTAAAACTAATTAAAAAAAAAATCTTTCTAGGCATCCACTGTCCCTAATCGTGCAAGAAAATTTCAATTGACTTGTTGAAATATTGCAATCACCCTTATCCAAAAACGAAATTTAAATCAACTTTTTAGCAGTAACACACTCACATTTTTCATAAAACAAACACATTTTTTCAGGAATCAACTCTCTGGAACCTAAAACAAATATAAAAAAACATCTTTCTATGCATCCACTCTCCCTAATCGTGCAAGAAAATTTCAATTAACTAGTTGAAATAATGCAATCATGCCTATCCTGAAGCTAAATTTAAATAAACTTTTTAGCAGTAACACACTCACATTTTTCATGAAACAAATAATTTTTTTTTCAGGAATCCACTCTCTGGAACCTATAACGAATTTGTAAAAAACATCTTTCTAGGCATCCACTCTCCCTAATCTTGCAAGAAAATTTCAATTAACTTGTTGAAATATTGCAATCACCCTTATCCAAAAACGATATTTAAATCAACTTTTTTGCAGTAACACACTCACATTTTTCATAAAACAAACACATTTTTTTCAGGAATCTACTCTCTGGAACCTAAAACTAATTTTAAAAAAACATCTTTCTAGGCATCCACTGTCCCTAATCGTGCAAGAAAATTTCAATTGACTTGTTGAAATATTGCAATCACCCTTATCCAAAAATGAAATTTAAATCAACTTTTTAGCAGTAACACACTCACATTTTTCATAAAACAAACACATTTTTTTCAGGAATCTACTCTCTGGAACCTAAAACTAATTTAAAAAAAACATCTTTCTAGGCATCCACTGTCCCTAATCGTGCAAGAAAATTTCAATTGACTTGTTGAAATATTGCAATCACCCTTATTCAAAAACGAAATTTAAATCAACTTTTTAGCAGTAACACCCTCACATTTTTCATAAAACAAACACATTTTTTTCAGGAATCTACTCTCTGAAACCTAATACTAATTTAAAAAAGAAATCTTTCTATGCATCCACTGTCCCTAATCGTGCAAGAAAATTTCAATTGACTTGTTGAAGTATTGCAATCACCCTTATCCAAAAACGAAATTTAAATCAACTTTTTAGCAGTAACACACTCACATTTTTCATAAAAAACACATTTTTTTCAGGAATCTACTCTCTGGAACCTAAAACTAATTTTAAAAAAACATCTTTCTAGGCATCCACTGTCCCTAATCGTGCAAGAAAATGTCAATTGGCTTGTTGAAATATTGCAATCACCCTTATTCAAAAACGAAATTTAAATCAACTTTTTAGCAGTAACACCCTCACATTTTTCATAAAACAAACACATTTTTTTCAGGAATCTACTCTCTGAAACCTAAAACTAATGAAAAAAACATCTTTCTAGGCATCCACTCTCCCTAATCTTCCAAGAAAATTTCAATTAACTAGTTGAAATAATGCAATCATGCCTATCCTGAAGCTACATTTAAATAAACTTTTTAGCAGTAACACACTCATATTTTTCATAAAACAAACACATTTTTTTCAGGAATCAACTCTCTGGAACCTAAAACAAATATAAAAAAAACATCTTTCTATGCATCCACTCTCCCTAATCGTGCAAGAAAATTTCAATTAACTTGTTGAAATGATGCATTCACGCTTATCCTGAAACCAAATTTAAATCAACTTTTTTGCAGTAACACACTCACATTTTTCATGAAACAAATAATTTTTTTTTCAGGAATCCACTCTCTGGAACCTATAACGAATTTGTAAAAAACATCTTTCTAGGCATCCACTCTCCCTAATCTTTCAAGAAAATTTCAATTAACTTGTTGAAATATTGCAATCACCCTTATCCAAAAACGATATTTAAGTCAACTTTTTTGCAGTAACACACTCACATTTTTCATAAAACAAACACATTTTTTTCAGGAATCTACTCTCTGGAACCTAAAACTAATTTTAAAAAAACATCTTTCTAGGCATCCACTGTCCCTAATCATGCAAGAAAATTTCAATTGACTTGTTGAAATATTGCAATCACCCTTATTCAAAAACGAAATTTAAATCAACTTTTTAGCAGTAACACACTCACATTTTTCATAAAACAAACACATTTTTTTCAGGAATCTACTCTCTGAAACCTAATACTAATTTAAAAAAGAAATCTTTCTATGCATCCACTGTCCCTAATCGTGCAAGAAAATTTCAATTGACTTGTTGAAGTATTGCAATCACCCTTATCCAAAAACGAAATTTAAAGCAACTTTTTAGCAGTAACACACTCACATTTTTCATAAAACAAACACATTTTTTTCAGGAATCTACTCTCTGGAACCTAAAACTAATTTAAAAAAAACATCTTTCTAGGCATCCACTGTCCCTAATCGTGCAAGAAAATTTCAATTGACTTGTTGAAGTATTGCAATCACCCTTACCCAAAAACGAAATTTAAATCAACTTTTTAGCAGTAACACACTCACATTTTTCATAAAACAAACACATTTTTTTCAGGAATCTACTCTCTGGAACCTAAAACTAATTTTAAAAAAACATCTTTCTAGGCATCCACTGTCCCTAATCGTGCAAGAAAATTTCAATTGACTTGTTGAAATATTGCAATCACCCTTATCCAAAAACGAAATTTAAATCAACTTTTTAGCAGTAACACACTCACATTTTTCATAAAACAAACACATTTTTTCAGGAATCAACTCTCTGGAACCTAAAACAAATATAAAAAAACATCTTTCTATGCATCCACTCTCCCTAATCGTGCAAGAAAATTTCAATTAACTTGTTGAAATGATGCATTCACGCTTATCCTGAAACTAAATTTAAATCAACTTTTTTGCAGTAACACACTCACATTTTTCATGAAACAAATAAGTTTTTTTTTCAGGAATCCACTCTCTGGAACCTATAACGAATTTGTAAAAAAACATCTTTCTAGGCATCCACTGTCCCTAATCTTGCAAGAAAATTTCAATTGACTTGTTGAAATATTGCAATCACCCTTATCCAAAAATGAAATTTAAATCAACTTTTTAGCAGCAACACACTCACATTTTTCATAAAACAAACACATTTTTTTCAGGAATCCACTCTCTGGAACCTAAAACTAATTTTAAAAAAACATCTTTCTAGGCATCCACTGTCCCTAATCGTGCAAGAAAATTTCAATTGACTTGTTGAAATATTGCAATCACCCTTTATCAAAAACGAAATTTAAATCAACTTTTTAGCAGTAACACCCTCACATTTTTCATAAAACAAACACATTTTTTTCAGGAATCTACTCTCTGAAACCTAATACTAATTTAAAAAAGAAATCTTTCTATGCATCCACTGTCCCTAATCGTGCAAGAAAATTTCAATTGACTTGTTGAAGTATTGCAATCACCCTTATCCAAAAACGAAATTTAAATCAACTTTTTAGCAGTAACACACTCACATTTTTCATTAAACAAACACATTTTTTTCAGGAATCTACTCTCTGGAACCTAAAACTAATTTTAAAAAAACATCTTTCTAGGCATCCACTGTCCCTAATCGTGCAAGAAAATTTCAATTGACTTGTTGAAATATTGCAATCACCCTTATCCAAAAACGAAATTTAAATCAACTTTTTAGCAGTAACACACTCACATTTTTCATAAAACAAACACATTTTTTTCAGGAATCTACTCTCTGAAACCTAAAACTAATTTTAAAAAACATATCTTTCTAGGCATCCACTGTCCCTAATCGTGCAAGAAAATTTCAATTGACTTGTTGAAATATTGCAATCACCCTTATTCAAAAACGAAATTTAAATCAACTTTTTAGCAGTAACACCCTCACATTTTTCATAAAACAAACACATTTTTTTCAGGAATCTACTCTCTGAAACCTAAAACTAATTAAAAAAACATCTTTCTAGGCTTCCACTCTCCCTAATCTTCCAAGAAAATTTCAATTTAACTTATTGAAATATTACAATCACCCTTATCCAAAAACGATATTTAAATCAACTTTTTAGCAGTAACACACTCACATTTTTCATAAAACAAACACATTTTTTTCAGGAATCTACTCTCTGGAACCTAAAACTAATTTTAAAAAAAAACATCTTTCTAGGCATCCACTGTCCCTAATCGTGCAAGAAAATTTCAATTGACTTGTTGAAATATTGCAATCACCCTTATCCAAAAATGAAATTTAAATCAACTTTTTAGCAGAAACACACTCACATTTTTCATAAAACAAACACATTTTTTTCAGGAATCTACTCTCTGAAACCTAAAACTAATTTTAAAAAAACATCTTTCTAGGCATCCACTGTCCCTAATCGTGCAAGAAAATTTCAATTGACTTGTTGAAATATTGCAATCACCCTTATCCAAAAACGAAATTTAAATCAACTTTTTAGCAGTAACACACTCACATTTTTCATAAAACAAACACATTTTTTCAGGAATCAACTCTCTGGAACCTAAAACAAATATAAAAAAAACATCTTTCTATGCATCCACTCTCCCTAATCGTGCAAGAAAATTTCAATTAACTTGTTGAAATGATGCATTCACGCTTATCCTGAAACTAAATTTAAATCAACTTTTTTGCAGTAACACACTCACATTTTTCATGAAACAAATAATTTTTTTTTCAGGAATCCACTCTCTGGAACCTATAACGAATTTGTAAAAAACATCTTTCTAGGCATCCACTCTCCCTAATCTTGCAAGAAAATTTCAATTAACTTGTTGAAATATTGCAATCACCCTTATCCAAAAACAATATTTAAATCAACTTTTTTGCAGTAACACACTCACATTTTTCATAAAACAAACACATTTTTTTCAGGAATCTACTCTCTGGAACCTAAAACTAATTTTAAAAAAACATCTTTCTAGGCATCCACTGTCCCTAATCGTGCAAGAAAATTTCAATTGACTTGTTGAAATATTGCAATCACCCTTATCCAAAAATGAAATTTAAATCAACTTTTTAGCAGCAACACACTCACATTTTTCATAAAACAAACACATTTTTTTCAGGAATCTACTCTCTGGAACCTAAAACTAATTTTAAAAAAACATCTTTCTAGGCATCCACTGTCACTAATCGTGCAAGAAAATTTCAATTGACTTGTTGTAATATTGCAATCACCCTTATTCAAAAACGAAATTTAAATCAACTTTTTAGCAGTAACACCCTCACATTTTTCATAAAACAAACACATTTTTTTCAGGAATCTACTCTCTGAAACCTAATACTAATTTAAAAAAGAAATCTTTCTATGCATCCACTGTCCCTAATCTTTCAAGAAAATTTCAATTAACTTGTTGAAATATTGCAATCACCCTTATCCAAAAACGATATTTAAGTCAACTTTTTTGCAGTAACACCCTCACATTTTTCATAAAACAAACACATTTTTTTCAGGAATCTACTCTCTGGAACCTAAAACTAATTTTAAAAAAACATCTTTCTAGGCATCCACTGTCCCTAATCATGCAAGAAAATTTCAATTGACTTGTTGAAATATTGCAATCACCCTTATTCAAAAACGAAATTTAAATCAACTTTTTAGCAGTAACACACTCACATTTTTCATAAAACAAACATATTTTTTTCAGGAATCTACTCTCTGAAACCTAATACTAATTTAAAAAAGAAATCTTTCTATGCATCCACTGTCCCTAATCGTGCAAGAAAATTTCAATTGACTTGTTGAAGTATTGCAATCACCCTTATCCAAAAACGAAATTTAAAGCAACTTTTTAGCAGTAACACACTCACATTTTTCATAAAACAAACACATTTTTTTCAGGAATCTACTCTCTGGAACCTAAAACTAATTTAAAAAAAACATCTTTCTAGGCATCCACTGTCCCTAATCGTGCAAGAAAATTTCAATTGACTTGTTGAAGTATTGCAATCACCCTTACCCAAAAACGAAATTTAAATCAACTTTTTAGCAGTAACACACTCACATTTTTCATAAAACAAACACATTTTTTTCAGGAATCTACTCTCTGGAACCTAAAACTAATTTTAAAAAAACATCTTTCTAGGCATCCACTGTCCCTAATCGTGCAAGAAAATTTCAATTGACTTGTTGAAATATTGCAATCACCCTTATCCAAAAACGAAATTTAAATCAACTTTTTAGCAGTAACACACTCACATTTTTCATAAAACAAACACATTTTTTCAGGAATCAACTCTCTGGAACCTAAAACAAATATAAAAAAAACATCTTTCTATGCATCCACTCTCCCTAATCGTGCAAGAAAATTTCAATTAACTTGTTGAAATGATGCATTCACGCTTATCCTGAAACTAAATTTAAATCAACTTTTTTGCAGTAACACACTCACATTTTTCATGAAACAAATAAGTTTTTTTTTCAGGAATCCACTCTCTGGAACCTATAACGAATTTGTAAAAAAACATCTTTCTAGGCATCCACTGTCCCTAATCTTGCAAGAAAATTTCAATTGACTTGTTGAAATATTGCAATCACCCTTATCCAAAAATGAAATTTAAATCAACTTTTTAGCAGCAACACACTCACATTTTTCATAAAACAAACACATTTTTTTCAGGAATCCACTCTCTGGAACCTAAAACTAATTTTAAAAAAACATCTTTCTAGGCATCCACTGTCCCTAATCGTGCAAGAAAATTTCAATTGACTTGTTGAAATATTGCAATCACCCTTTATCAAAAACGAAATTTAAATCAACTTTTTAGCAGTAACACCCTCACATTTTTCATAAAACAAACACATTTTTTTCAGGAATCTACTCTCTGAAACCTAATACTAATTTAAAAAAGAAATCTTTCTATGCATCCACTGTCCCTAATCGTGCAAGAAAATTTCAATTGACTTGTTGAAGTATTGCAATCACCCTTATCCAAAAACGAAATTTAAATCAACTTTTTAGCAGTAACACACTCACATTTTTCATTAAACAAACACATTTTTTTCAGGAATCTACTCTCTGGAACCTAAAACTAATTTTAAAAAAACATCTTTCTAGGCATCCACTGTCCCTAATCGTGCAAGAAAATTTCAATTGACTTGTTGAAATATTGCAATCACCCTTATCCAAAAACGAAATTTAAATCAACTTTTTAGCAGTAACACACTCACATTTTTCATAAAACAAACACATTTTTTTCAGGAATCTACTCTCTGAAACCTAAAACTAATTTTAAAAAACATATCTTTCTAGGCATCCACTGTCCCTAATCGTGCAAGAAAATTTCAATTGACTTGTTGAAATATTGCAATCACCCTTATTCAAAAACGAAATTTAAATCAACTTTTTAGCAGTAACACCCTCACATTTTTCATAAAACAAACACATTTTTTTCAGGAATCTACTCTCTGAAACCTAAAACTAATTAAAAAAACATCTTTCTAGGCTTCCACTCTCCCTAATCTTCCAAGAAAATTTCAATTTAACTTATTGAAATATTACAATCACCCTTATCCAAAAACGATATTTAAATCAACTTTTTAGCAGTAACACACTCACATTTTTCATAAAACAAACACATTTTTTTCAGGAATCTACTCTCTGGAACCTAAAACTAATTTTAAAAAAAAACATCTTTCTAGGCATCCACTGTCCCTAATCGTGCAAGAAAATTTCAATTGACTTGTTGAAATATTGCAATCACCCTTATCCAAAAATGAAATTTAAATCAACTTTTTAGCAGAAACACACTCACATTTTTCATAAAACAAACACATTTTTTTCAGGAATCTACTCTCTGAAACCTAAAACTAATTTTAAAAAAACATCTTTCTAGGCATCCACTGTCCCTAATCGTGCAAGAAAATTTCAATTGACTTGTTGAAATATTGCAATCACCCTTATCCAAAAACGAAATTTAAATCAACTTTTTAGCAGTAACACACTCACATTTTTCATAAAACAAACACATTTTTTCAGGAATCAACTCTCTGGAACCTAAAACAAATATAAAAAAAACATCTTTCTATGCATCCACTCTCCCTAATCGTGCAAGAAAATTTCAATTAACTTGTTGAAATGATGCATTCACGCTTATCCTGAAACTAAATTTAAATCAACTTTTTTGCAGTAACACACTCACATTTTTCATGAAACAAATAATTTTTTTTTCAGGAATCCACTCTCTGGAACCTATAACGAATTTGTAAAAAACATCTTTCTAGGCATCCACTCTCCCTAATCTTGCAAGAAAATTTCAATTAACTTGTTGAAATATTGCAATCACCCTTATCCAAAAACAATATTTAAATCAACTTTTTTGCAGTAACACACTCACATTTTTCATAAAACAAACACATTTTTTTCAGGAATCTACTCTCTGGAACCTAAAACTAATTTTAAAAAAACATCTTTCTAGGCATCCACTGTCCCTAATCGTGCAAGAAAATTTCAATTGACTTGTTGAAATATTGCAATCACCCTTATCCAAAAATGAAATTTAAATCAACTTTTTAGCAGCAACACACTCACATTTTTCATAAAACAAACACATTTTTTTCAGGAATCTACTCTCTGGAACCTAAAACTAATTTTAAAAAAACATCTTTCTAGGCATCCACTGTCACTAATCGTGCAAGAAAATTTCAATTGACTTGTTGTAATATTGCAATCACCCTTATTCAAAAACGAAATTTAAATCAACTTTTTAGCAGTAACACCCTCACATTTTTCATAAAACAAACACATTTTTTTCAGGAATCTACTCTCTGAAACCTAATACTAATTTAAAAAAGAAATCTTTCTATGCATCCACTGTCCCTAATCGTGCAAGAAAATTTCAATTGACTTGTTGAAGTATTGCAATCACCCTTATCCAAAAACGAAATTTAAATCAACTTTTTAGCAGTAACACACTCACATTTTTCATAAAACAAACACATTTTTTTCAGGAATCTACTCTCTGGAACCTAAAACTAATTTTAAAAAAACATCTTTCTAGGCATCCACTGTCCCTAATCGTGCAAGAAAATTTCAATTGACTTGTTGAAATATTGCAATCACCCTTATTCAAAAACGAAATTTAAATCAACTTTTTAGCAGTAACACCCTCACATTTTTCATAAAACAAACACATTTTTTTCAGGAATCTACTCTCTGAAACCTAAAACTAATTAAAAAAAAACATCTTTCTAGGCATCCACTCTCCCTAATCTTCCAAGAAAATTTCAATTAACTAGTTGAAATAATGCAATCATGCCTATCCTGAAGCTACATTTAAATAAACTTTTTAGCAGTAACACACTCATATTTTTCATAAAACAAACACATTTTTTTCAGGAATCAACTCTCTGGAACCTAAAACAAATATAAAAAAAACATCTTTCTATGCATCCACTCTCCCTAATCGTGCAAGAAAATTTCAATTAACTTGTTGAAATGATGCATTCACGCTTATCCTGAAACCAAATTTAAATCAACTTTTTTGCAGTAACACACTCACATTTTTCATGAAACAAATAATTTTTTTTTCAGGAATCCACTCTCTGGAACCTATAACGAATTTGTAAAAAACATCTTTCTAGGCATCCACTCTCCCTAATCTTGCAAGAAAATTTCAATTAACTTGTTGAAATATTGCAATCACCCTTATCCAAAAACAATATTTAAATCAACTTTTTTGCAGTAACACACTCACATTTTTCATAAAACAAACACATTTTTTTCAGGAATCTACTCTCTGGAACCTAAAACTAATTTTAAAAAAACATCTTTCTAGGCATCCACTGTCCCTAATCGTGCAAGAAAATTTCAATTGACTTGTTGAAATATTGCAATCACCCTTATCCAAAAATGAAATTTAAATCATCTTTTTAGCAGTAACACACTCACATGTTTCATAAAACAAACACATTTTTTTCAGGAATCTACTCTCTGGAACCTAAAACTAATTTTAAAAAAAACATCTTTCTAGGCATCCACTGTCCCTAATCGTACAAGAAAATTTCAATTGACTTGTTGAAATATTGCAATCACCCTTATTCAAAAACGAAATTTAAATCAACTTTTTAGCAGTAACACCCTCACATTTTTCATAAAACAAACACATTTTTTTCAGGAATCTACTCTCTGGAACCTAAAACTAATTTAAAAAAAAATCTTTCTAGGCATCCACTGTCCCTAATCGTGCAAGAAAATTTCAATTGACTTGTTGAAGTATTGCAATCACCCTTATCCAAAAACGAAATTTAAATCAACTTTTTAGCAGTAACACACTCACATTTTTCATAAAACAAACACATTTTTTTCAGGAATCTACTCTCTGGAACCTAAAACTAATTTTAAAAAAACATCTTTCTAGGCATCCACTGTCCCTAATCGTGCAAGAAAATTTCAATTGACTTGTTGAAATATTGCAATCACCCTTATCCAAAAACGAAATTTAAATCAACTTTTTAGCAGTAACACACTCACATTTTTCATAAAACAAACACATTTTTTCAGGAATCAACTCTCTGGAACCTAAAACAAATATAAAAAAAAAATCTTTCTATGCATCCACTCTCCCTAATCGTGCAAGAAAATTTCAATTAACTAGTTGAAATAATGCAATCATGCCTATCCTGAAGCTAAATTTAAATAAACTTTTTAGCAGTAACACACTCACATTTTTCATAAAACAAACACATTTTTTTCAGGAATCAACTCTCTGGAACCTAAAACAAATATAAAAAAAACATCTTTCTATGCATCCACTCTCCCTAATCGTGCAAGAAAATTTCAATTAACTTGTTGAAATGATGCATTCATGCTTATCCTGAAACTAAATTTAAATCAACTTTTTTGCAGTAACACACTCACATTTTTCATGAAACAAATAATTTTTTTTTCAGGAATCCACTCTCTGGAACCTATAACGAATTTGTAAAAAACATCTTTCTAGGCATCCACTCTCCCTAATCTTGCAAGAAAATTTCAATTAACTTGTTGAAATATTGCAATCACCTTTATCCAAAAACGATATTTAAATCAACTTTTTTGCAGTAACACACTCACATTTTTCATAAAACAAACACATTTTTTTCAGGAATCTACTCTCTGGAACCTAAAACTAATTTTAAAAAAACATCTTTCTAGGCATCCACTGTCCCTAATCGTGCAAGAAAATTTCAATTGACTTGTTGAAATATTGCAATCACCCTTATCCAAAAACGAAATTTAAATCAACTTTTTAGCAGTAACACACTCACATTTTTCATAAAACAAACACATTTTTTCAGGAATCAACTCTCTGGAACCTAAAACAAATATAAAAAAAACATCTTTCTATGCATCCACTCTCCCTAATCGTGCAAGAAAATTTCAATTAACTTGTTGAAATGATGCATTCACGCTTATCCTGAAACTAAATTTAAATCAACTTTTTTGCAGTAACATACTCACATTTTTCATGAAACAAATAATTTTTTTTTCAGGAATCCACTCTCTAGAACCTATAACGAATTTGTAAAAAACATCTTTCTAGGCATCCACTCTCCCTAATCTTGCAAGAAAATTTCAATTAACTTGTTGAAATATTGCAATCACCCTTATCCAAAAACGATATTTAAATCAACTTTTTTGCAGTAACACACTCACATTTTTCATAAAACAAACACATTTTTTTCAGGAATCTACTCTCTGGAACCTAAAACTAATTTTAAAAAAACATCTTTCTAGGCATCCACTGTCCCTAATCGTGCAAGAAAATTTCAATTGACTTGTTGAAATAT